>NC_056738.1:305670919-305818419 GCF_019279795.1 Protopterus annectens | reverse complement strand
AAAAAAAAAATTGAGACAATCTTTATGTAGGTAAAGCAGCCACCTTTTTGCTCTTCTGTTGTATGTCCTTGTAAAGATGGGCCACCAGAACTGCAAACATTAGAGCATGTGTTGCCCAAATATAGGAGGATACCCATCTTCTCTACATATACAAAAACTCTTAAGATTGTACCAACTTGGAATAAAGGAAATATATTTTTCTTTTTTCCTATCAAATTGATAAAATCTCAGAGGTAGCATATTTAAAGATCAGGATGCTGAGACAGAGCCCTAAAACTGGGGTACAGGTGGTGTAGTCATTTTCATTAAGATATAAATAACTTTAATGTACAGTGATGGTCTTCTGGATACAATAAGATCATTTACAGTACACTGCAGGTGGTATACAGAAGCTTCATAAGATGAAGTAGAAATGAACAAGATATATTTGGTATACCTATCCAGACCTTAAGCATCAAAAATAGTTATGCACATAGATAAGGTATACTACAGGTTCTTGTATACTAGCAGTTCATGACACACATGCTCAAAAAACCCAGCACTCAAACTCCCATGTGCCAGATCTCCTGTTTCTATGTAGCCCCTTCTCCTACCCAACCCTATAAAATCATATAGCCCTACCAGAACCTAAACTCTAACATTAAAAATCCTACCCAGTTACCAACTCAACTCCTTGCTCGTGTAAACTAAGCCTCTGCTTCCCCTCCCTAACCCTAAATTCCCTGATCACTCCCTAAACATAAAAGTGTAACCCCCTACATAAACTTAAATTCCCCAACTGTTCCCTAATCCTAAAAATCCCATTCCCTTCAGCTCCATAACCCTAAAATTCCTTTCCCATTCCTTAACTCTAAAACCCCCTTCCCGCTTCCTAATCCCAAAATCCCTCCCCCTTCCTAACCCCAAAATCCTCCTTCCCCTACGTCTAACACCCTCTCCTGCTCCCTCCCGATGGCTGCTTGTCTGTTCTCATATTTAAGTTAATGCATAAGCAGCAGCCTATATGAGCTACAAGGCACTCGACTCCTTGGGTTTGAGACTATGGTTTTTGAGTTCTTGCAATTCGAGTGCCTCTATTGCTCCAGCATGAATATCACAATGTAGATGCAACTGCCAAATATCTACTCATGCAGGATAATGCATTATCAACAACATAAAATATACTTTAACCAATTTTTTACAGAGTCATGCACTGTAACTGCAAAACTTAAAAAAAAAAACATTTTACACATGTAAATAAATGGATGGATATGCAGATATACTGATTGCTACAGATACATAGCTATACAGATTAGATGAGATTAGATTAGATAAAATCAAAATGCTTATGCAAATAATTTTAGCAGTTTACTGGATCAAATTTGAGAAAAAATGACAATAGAATTTAAAGTAAATTAAGAAATAGCTCTTAAAGATTAAAGAAGTTAAAAACAAGCAATAAATCTGGATAAGACTAAGAGTGACATTCACAGTCACAGACTTCACAAATGTACAAGGGAATTAGCAATCAGTAGTGCTATGTAGATAAGCAAACGTGGTATGTACAAGCAGGATTGTACAGGATATCTTGTGTGTGCATCATAGTATGATCCACCCACCAGAACTGTACAAAGCAAAGAAAGTAAGAAGAAAATTCCTGCACAGATGCACCGGGTATGCACACGTGTATCAACTATAACATTATAAGCACATGAAGTAAACAGTGAACCATAGCCATGGACAGATATCACAAGACTTTGGCTGTGGAGAAATCCATTTGACCATCATTTCGCAGTAAAAAAAAACTCTGTATACAAGTACATTCATTTTCTCTCTCTCTCTCTCTCTCTCTCTCTCTTTGAAGAACATCGTCAGATGAAGTTCTTCTAAGAGAGAATGAAAGTCCTTGTATAGAAAATTTTCTGACTGTTAAGTGCAAAATTTTGTTAAACAGGTCCTACTCTGGCTTTCCATTGCATCATTGTTGTGTTTTGGCATCGGTGACAAAGTTCTTTTTTGTGTTCTGTTTGCACTCTATCAGCATCCTTAAAAACAAGATCCCCAGTGGTGGGCAAAAGTTTATTCTATAAAGGTGTAAAGGAGTATGTAGGAAAGTAGAAAAAAGGAGAAGAAACAAAGGGGGAAACACAAAAGGATAATATGGATGGGTGACTTGCAGAAGGTGAGTGCATAATTTTTTTCTAGGGAAAGGGTACCCTTTTTCTATAAGACATGAAAGAAAAAGTAGAATGTTATAAAGAAGCAATGGTAGGATTATCACTTTGGGAACATGGAAGTGTACAGACAAAAACATGTAAAACTACATACAGATGGTGTGGATGACTATACAATAGGAAGAGTTCACAAATGCATGAAGATGTAAACACAGAGAATGGCAACTGGTGATGGGTGAGGATGTGTGACAACTCACAAGGGGAAAGTATACCATAACAGAATGGGTACACAGAGAATGGGGGTAGGAGAAGTACATGAGTAAGGGGGCTTGTCCAAATGATCCCAGTGATTATTTTGTGGACTCATTCCCTGGGGTGCCAGAAAGGTCGGTCTCTGAGGTGGTGGTAGAGTCCTTCTCTGGTAGCTTGGTGGCCAGAATCTACTGGTCCAGCAAGCGTTTCACCCACTATTGGGAGTCTTGATAAAGGCCCCACTATCATTTCATTACCTTTTCCAAAGCAGCCTTGGCTCCCTATTATGCTGTCGCAGACGCAGGTTCTCAAATGCATCTTTGTCAAACTGAAAAGTGTGAAAAGACAAAATAGCGAAGTGGCTTTGCAGCAAATTCTTTCCCTGGGAAAGAATTCGTTTGGCCACTTTCGCTACTTTGCCTTTTCGGCATTGTAGTGCGATCTCGGAGTTGGTATATTTAAGTAGGGGGGCACATCCCCCCACATCGGGGGATATGTGGGGGTGAAGCCCCTCACAGTTTTTTTTTTTTTTCCGGAATAGCGATTTTTTTTCCCTTGGAAAAAAAAATCACTGTTCTGAGGTTTCGACGTTGTAAGCTTTTGCTTACATGGGGTCAATTATGTGTCATTTGCTCTTCTGAGTGTGTGATATCATAATATAGACCCAACAACCTTGACCACTGTAGGCAGCTTGAGCTGCTCAGCCAGTGGCACAAATCTCGGGCTACCTGCCGGAAAGAAGCCTCCACTCCTCCCAGACGAGGGAACTACCCACAGCAGAGTAGGGTTGCAGCAGAGATGCCACTTAGTTTTCTGGACTTGCAAAGCAAGACAATTTGGGAAAAAAACAAACATTAAGCAAATGGCTAATTACTAAAATATAATATAAAAGGTAAGGAATGAAAATACTGACAGATACCAGGCCTGGGCACCAGATGCCCCAACCACCAGTGGAACATACACCCATTTTACTCTATCTCCTCCCATCTGGAAGTGAAAGAACATTGCTAACAAAGCAGATGCATTGTCCTTATATATGAGGAAGCAATGTATGCGGATATGGTGTGTATATGTCCTGGCACAACCACAGGGCTGTCAACATGCAGAATACATGTCAGGTCAGCTGCATGACAGATAGATGGATGAAACAAGCAGCTAATACAGAACACTGTGGCATGGCAAATGACTGCCCTTGGTCACTATGATGTGGACACTTAATATAAGGGCACTGGTCATCCCATGAAATGTAACTCCTAACAGCCTACCCACAAACAGCACCTACTTCTACAGAAGTCCACCTATCAAACCTCCTGTAGCTACAATTAAGCCTGTTAGCTAGCAATTGCAATACTAGTGTGCATGTGCAGGTGTGTTTGGATGTCACCCAAGGTCTGCTAAGGGTTAGCAGTCACAAGGAAAGTGGACATATTAGGGAGTGTCACCTATTTGGAAGAGGTACCCTGCTGTGTGCATAAACATGCAGAGGGATCTAGCCAGTGAAAACAGAAGTACAGTAATGAGTACATGCTAAAAAATGAAAAAAAAAAATATGAATACAAATGTAATAAAACCTACAGAGACATTGTGTCTCCAACAGGTGCATCAGGATTATCACTTGGACAGAAATACACAGGCACGTCAGGTGGTACATATCATACACAGCATGTTTTGTGCATTCACCTCTACCTCTACATGTTCAGGTGTATACATATGCATGGGGAGTACAGCATAGAATGCAGAATGGTTTGTCATTTGTTCACAGATCAGTCAATAACTGCAGCATCACTGGCAAAGTCTGGGTCAGGACAGCAAACTAATGTCGGAAGCCATGTGGCAGTTGATGATGATGCTGATACTCTCATAGACATGTCACAGCCAGAGGAGAATGGCATATAGTTGCTAAGTATACTGACAGGGTTTCCACCTGCATAGCGGACTGTTGACTCCACCAGGGCCAATGCTACCTAGGATATAGTGTGACAGGGGCATGTGCCTTTCTGAGAGGGGTAGTCTACTCCCTCTAGAGCACCCTGAGTCTCAGTTCCACATGTGGAACCACAGGAAGAGGACAGAACAGTGTCAGATGCTGAAAAACACACTGTACAACCTGTCCACAGTAGAGGACTATAATTTCTACAGCCACGGCTGATGCATGAGATACATCAGGCATTCTCTGCACAGCAGCAAATGTTTTGGGACATTGTTCAGATGCAGGCTACTGATGAGAGTCACAGTGAGATGCTGAGAGTACTGCAAGGTATACATGAGGATATGTTACAGCACTTTCACCAATTCATGGAAATGGTGGACGTTAGAGACAATGCCATGGTGATTCTCCTGTGGAGAATGGTTGCTCATAAAGCATCTATGTTGGGCTCTCTCTGCCCACTTATGAGGAGTTACCAAGCACACACTACAGTCACACTTATACAAGGCAGAGGTCAAGTCCACATCCATGGAGACCAAGTTAGATATCCAGCTTGGATGAACAATCAGATCCAGAATCCCTGAATGTATAGCTTTCCATGGATCAGTATGTTGGACATTGTCAGATTTCCACACCATGTAGAAGGATCTCACAGCCCAATTCAATGTCCTGCAATGCTTACCAGTCACTGTCAAGGGTCTCAGCAGGCTCATGTGGGACATGCCACTATACCAACTCAAACCCATACACTCATGACAGTACGCAGTCCAATTATAATGGTGGCTCACCAACTCTATCAGCATGGAACATCGTGTATGATGTGGTCTGGATATGTGTTGCACATCACATCTCCTATATCCTCCACACACACCTTAGCAGTAAAAGGCACAGTGGTGCAGCAATAACAAAGCAGAGCACCTCCTGTATAGGTGAAAATAAATAAAAAAAACTCGGAATACCCACAAAGCGAACAATTAAAAAAAAAAAAAAAACACCTGTATGTACTTACATAGAATATTAAAAATCTTCACTTACCAATGGAGAAAATGAAACAAAACAAAAAAATATATAAAAAACTCTACTTACTTATGAAAAGAGGAGTAATCTATTTACCTATGAAATAGACAAAATGATAACCTCTTTTACCTATGGAGACAAAAATAAAAGCATAACTTACATTTATTTAACTATGAACTGGATAAAAAAAATCTTTCCATGATGTGAGACAGCCAAAACATTTTAAGTATAAACCCTCCACAAACAATGGGAGGACCAAAACATGAAGCACAATACCTCTTATAGTACTTTTTAAGACTGCATAGTAGTGTCTTGTGAATGCTGGCCAGTGTAAGGGATGCTTATAAAAGAGATGGAAGTAGCAGAGCTAGGGATTGTTGGTGTTGGGTGTTTAAAGTTAACTATGGTTCAGTTTTGTATAGTTTGACTATAGCTAACATGATGGTCAAACTAGCTTGTTAGTTTGTTGTACAGTTTGTAAAGCTATATTGTTCTTAGCGGTAACAGTGATGTGGCTTTGGAGTTGATTTTTGGGTTACATTGTAACACTATGGTCTCAAATTCATTTTGCAGTAGTGATACTGTAGTACAATATGAGAAGACTGCTGCACTCCTCAGGTGCTTTCCTTTTGCTGATGTTAAACTCAGATCCCATCTGCCAGAGTTAGTATTATCTTTGGTAGATGGAAAAGATCCCATAGTGTTTATTGCAAAAAAGAGAGTTTCCCTGAAGTCATGACTAAAGTATCCAGTTACTATAAATTTCACTGTGGGTGTCCCTGAAATTGGTGACAAACCTAATAATACTAATCAACTTAACAAACCTAACCTCCAAAGAAGTTAGCTGTTCAGCTTTAAGGAAACATCAGAGAGTCCATTTTGTAGCATAACACATTCCAGGGTTCCAAAAAGTGATAACTAACTTGTGTCTTAATTTGTAGTGTAGTCTGTGCTCATATGTTATGCAGACAATGAACTGGAAAGCAGTAAGGGGCTGATTTATTTAATATTAATAATTATTTCTGAAATCGAGCTTAGTGTCCTCATGGATGTAAAATTCTAAAACAAGACCACGATCCTGATCAGTAAAAATATCTCATAGGCTATGAACATTAAGAGTTGATGAGACCAGGAACAATGGATATGATGAAGCTGGGAACAACAAACATAGGACAACCCACCAAATTCAATAGGATATAAGGAAAAAACTGCAAGAAAAAGTACCATTAGTGCCCTACCGGACCATATTCTACAGCTAGTCTTCTCAGTGGTATTTTAAAAAAATTAACAACAGATATCCTTGAAAAGAACTGGAACATTATACAGAGCTGTCCTGACCTTGCTGACATAGACAATAGAGTGCAGTTTAGTTTTCATAATGGCATTTCTCTGAAAAGACAACTCTGCTATAGAAATAATACAGACTGTGTTAACCTGTTTAATTCTTCACGCTCCGGCACTTTTCCATGTAGGAATTGGCCATACTTTTGAGCACCTGCTATTGAAGCATACCATAGATTTTTCTTTTTACTCTGACTGTAGAACAGTCAATGTGTTTACTATGCATTTTGCCAAGAATGTTTTGCCTTTTACATTGGTAAAACAAATCAGTGTTTCAAAGAGAGGATTCTAGAACACTTAGGTGAGATCAGGAATGTGAGAGACACTAATGCACTTGCTGTACATGTCCAGAAGTCAGGGACACACCATACGTTCAAGTTTTTTTGTTCTGGAGGCTGTTAAGTTAGGTGTTAGAGGGGAAAATGTTAAGAACATTACTGAAGCTAGAGAACAAAGTTGGATACTTGGGTTACGATCCTTTAAACCACCAGGTTTAAATGATTCCATGTCCCTGAAACCTGTCCTTAAAATAAGCCCCATCCTACACTGATTTGTTTCAGGGTTTAGAAAATATGTATGGAGATGAATATATTTTTTCATTATTTTTTATTTTTTATTTTTATTTTTATTATTATTATTATTATTATTATTGTTATTATTATTATTATTATATAGTTTATGGAGGGAAGTGTAACAGTTTGTTCTGTACTGTTTGCATGGATTTTATGAACTCTATGAATAAAAGCATAATATAGTTTCATAGGTTCATAGGTAGGTACTAGGCTATCGGTCCAAGGGCCTAGGTAAGCCTAGCCAACAAGGTTCCCTGGCTTACGCCACCTAAGAAAGTTATTTTCCTGTGCCCCTGTCGAGCAGAGCCATCGAAGTGATCCCCAGGGTCTATTTCCTATTTCCCATCCACTTATCAAGATTTTTCTTGAAGAGTGCTAATGAGGAACATTGTTTGACATAGATGGGTAGCTTGTTCCAGAGTATGTGAAATCTCTGGAACAGGAATCTATCCCTCCAGCATGTCCTTTTTATTGTAGTGACAACATTTAGGTCCCTAGAGCATAGCTCAGAGGGATTGGGATTTCTTTAGGTGTAGCATGTCCAACAGCTCTGGGTTTGACATATCTTTATATGTTAGGCAGAAATCACCTTGGAGTAGGCGATATGCTACGGAGTAAAGCTGGATTTTTTTTAGATGGTCAGTGTAGGGCATCTGTTTGAGGCCAGTAACCCTCTTTGTGAGGTACTTCTGTGGCCTTTCCAACTGCTGCAGATGTCTTGTGAGGTACATTCAAAAAGGGGTATTGTACTCTATAATAGGTCTAATGAGTGTTGAGTAAAGGGGAACAATTAACTCTTTTTTCCTATATAAGAACCCTTTTGTGATGAGGTGTGCCACATAGAAGGATTTCCTGACTACTGTGGCAATGTGATTATCAAAGGAGACTACTGTCCACCTGGGTCCCCAGGTCTCTTATCACACATTCGGCGTTAAGTAGACTGCTGCCTATGTGGTAGTTCATGGGTACAGAGTTTTTACCAAAGGGGATGACAATGCACTTTTTGGCATTGAGCTTGAGGTTATGGCTCTGACACCAGGCATCTGTCTCAGTGAGGCCCTTCTGTAGGATGTCCACATCATTTGGCGACTCAACTGTGGCTCCTAGTTTGCAGTCATCTGCGAACTTCATTAGCCAAAGGCCAAATGCGATGGCAATTGAAGTATGTTGATTGGTCCATGAATATTGAAATGTATTTTGATTGGACATTAGGCTTTTAAATTCTGATTTTTATTTCATGAATTTTGCGATCTGAAGAAGGCATTTTTGCCGAAAGCGCTTATCGGATTTAATTTCATTTTATCAAGTTCACTAAAAAGATTTTAATAGTTATCGTTCCATGGTGGTTACCAACGTTTTTCAGCATCTTGGGACGTAGGAATTTATACCTAGTTTGGTGAGTTTAGCTATAATTCCAGAATGGAGGATGGTGTCGAAAGCCTTGGCAAGGTCAGGATAGGCTGTGTGAACCACCTTACCCTCATCTACAGCTTTAGTGACTGCCTCAAAGAAGTCGATCAGGTTCAGGAGGCATGATCTGCCTTTCACAAACCCAACTGGGTTGAGTCCAGAGTTTGGAGGTTACCAATGTCTTTGTTTATGAGTTCCATGATGATACATTCCATGGCCTTACAGACCAGGCTTGTCAGGATAATAGGGCGATAGTTCCCGGGATCAGTGGTGGCTCCCCCTTTGTGGAGTGGGATAACTGTTGCTGTATGCCATTCAGTGGACACAAAGCCTGATGTGAGACTATGATTGGACATGGTGCTTAGGTGGGGAGCCAGTTTGTTCTGAAGTTCATGTAAAACGCAGCCTGGGATGTTGTCCGGTCCCATAGATGCTGTGTTTTTGGCTTTAGAGACTGCAGCTTTTACCTGCGTAGTTGTGCTTTATAGTGCTGCTGTTTTAAACTACAGCATTGAAGTTTTTTGTGATGTCATTGTTAAGAGACGTACTCTGTATCAGTGTTTGCTGATGAGGTGGTGAATATCCTTGGTGATTTATTGCATCTCTGTTTTTATTTGTCAGTTTGAATATGTATTAATGAGCTGGGAAGTGATGCTTTTGTATTTAAGAGACTCTGACGTTTTTTATTTGTCTGTTGAAGCATTAGTTAATTAAATGCAAAAGCACTCACTCTGCAGTGTCGTTTGAATAAACATATTTTTTTTAAGCTCGTTTTATTTCTAGCTGTGTAGGTCACAGTAAGTTGTATTATTTGATTTCTTTGTTCTTTTATGTGCAGCTGTACCCAACAGGTTATATCTTTGTTTCCGACTTCTAAAAACCGGCAACATTAAAGTTATTTTCTGATATGCTGGCCTTACTTTCGTCATGGCAAGTAGTAGCTAGTGATGTGATGCATTTTCCCTCCATTAAGTTCTTTTTTCTGTGCCTTTGTTGCCTTTAATTCTCTTTGTAAAGCTAACATGTTCATTGCCAGTGTTGTGAAGGGAATAACATGGGGATGTATTCATAGACTTTAAGGGACATGCCACTGCATATGCATGGGTTCATGCCCATTAAAGTCTATGGACACATCCCAACATTATATTTATTTAACATTTGTTAACCAGGAAAGTCTGACTTGGAACAAGCCAATTTTTAGCAGAGGTCCAGGGAGAAATGCTCCAGACACATCTCTTTGTAATATGGGAGGAAACTGGAGCACCCAGAGAAAGCCCACATGAGCACAGGGAGGGCATGCAGACTCCACACAGAAAGGCACCCCAGCCAAGAATTGAACTGGAGAACCTCTTGCTGTAAGGTGGTGACGTTAGCCTCTGCACCACTGCACCATGCAACATTACCCTGTTATCCTGGGGTAATGTCAAGTAAAGAAACATTACATTTATTTGGGCCATGACTCAATTAAAATTTACAAAGCTTTTTATTAACAGACAGCCCCAAATAAAAAGGCATGACAAGTGCAGAAAAGCAGCATTACGCATTAGCAACAAAATGCCACGATGCATATACAAACATCAGAAAATTACTTCAAGGGTTATTGGTCTGGCTTCTTGCTGGTATAATAGGCCATCCAAACCTGGAATTCCAAATCACTAGTATTTCTGTAGCCTTCCTATGCTGATACAACTTATATGGTCTCATTTTAGCATTATACCAAATATGTGTGACTAAAACATGCACAATATCATAAGAATGCAGGTATATTATGGCTTTCAAGACTGCTGACTTCACACAGAAGTGTTAGGTACTTCCCTTACAATAACAAATTCTGCTTAGAGAAAATGAAGACTGGAACCTTGATAAGCATTCACAGGTAAAATGACTGTTGTAGTGTTTTTATCACATTGACGTGAAACCAAGCATTTAACTGATTGTAAGTTTTACATGAGTCATATAATGCGCTTAATGTTATTATCTGTCAATCACAGAATGAATCAGTTCAAACAAAAACAAAATCTCCTTTCTGAATAATGGGGAAAAAAATCACCAAACACAAATATATGAACAGATTCAGCTGCAAAGTATTTTATAGTACATATCCGAAAAAATATGTTTCCAATGAGTCTGTCTGAAAAATAATTTGGAAACATTGTGATGACCCTACAGAACCAAAGCAATTCCCTTTTACTCCCCATATGCCCACATTATAAGTGATAAATTTCTATCTTCTGGAAAGTGACTCAGTAGATTGCACAAAGAAGCTATACCAGGTGCAAAGCAAAAGCAGAAAGACAGAGAATTTAGTCAGATACCCTTCATAAGGGATGCCAGCAACAACCTGCTCACCATTCCACGGACATCAAAGGTAGGTTGAAGGAGTACTTCAAGCAGCTTCTGAATGAAAAAAACACACAGAAGCTGTAGTGCCCCAGATACAGCCTATGGTGAGAGAAGAGGAGGAGCCCGCCCTAAAAGAGGTAAGAATAGCACCAAGTAAACTGAAGTCAGGGAAATAAGTAGGCTCAGATTAGATCACAGCAGATACGATAATGACATTGGATAACATAGGGGAGAAATGGCTCCTCAGTGTAATCATAGCAGTATGGAAAGAATGGTGACTCCCAGATGACTGGATAATAAGCACACTAGTGCCAGTGTCATGGGTAAAGGGGACATTCACAACTGTGGGTAGTACAGAGGTATCAAACTCCTGTCACATTGCATGAAAGCTCTGGAGAGGGTAACTGATAAACAAATACGCAGAGTAGCAGAAAGTAAGATGGGAGATGAGCAGTTCAGAATCAAATGAGGATGCAGCACAACTGCCTCAATGTTTACAGTGAGACAGATACTAGAGAAGAAGCTAGAAATGAGGAAAGAGTCCAACTGGGCATTCATAGACTTGGAAAAAGCATATGACAAGGTCCCAAGAAAGCTGATTTGAGCAGTCCTGCAGTGGTTCGAATTCTCAGAAACATTGGTAGACAGTGCAGGCTATGTAGAAGGACCAAATGGCTCAAGTAAGAACAGGATTCAGTCTCACAGAGGGGTTCCCAGTAGGAGTGGGTGTGCACCAGAGTTCAGCTCTGAGCCCACTGCTGTTCATACTGGTGATGGACTACATTAGCAAACAGGTCAGAGGGGAGAGAGATCAACAAAGTTTCTGTATGCAGATGATGTGGCATTATAGGCAGACTCTGTGCACGAACATCAGTAAAGGAGTCGGGAATGGAATGCAAAACTGAAGGTACATGGAATGAAACTGAGTACAGGGAAGACATTGTAATGGCAGCAAATGGGGGAATCATAAGAACCTGAGAACTGATATAGGTTCATAGGTATATACTAGGCTAATGACTACTAGTGCCCTTATAATCCTAGCCGTGCAACCCAAATGTGACCCACAAGTTGGATTTGTATAGGTGATGATTTACTGACTGCCTCCATCTATCACAGACATAGGAATCAGACCAGGGGTGAATTTGTGGTTACCTATCCATTGGTCGAAGTTGTGCTTAAAAAGGGATAGGGAGTAACTCTACTTCACATGGATGGGGAGCCTGTTCCAGAGAATGAGAATTCTCTGAGAAACACATCTGTCTCTCCAACATGTTCTATTTGCCTTGCAAGAAAAACTTAGGTCTTTTAATCTAGCAGTTCTGATGCTGTTTACTTTGTGGAGGTGCAAACGGTTCATCAAAACAGGGTTCAGGGATGCCTTGTTTGCCAGGCTAAGATCACTTCTCAGAAGTCTATATAATACCGAGTGAAGAGACTGGGCTTTACAGTGATCAGTGTAGGACATTGTCTTAATCCCTGTATTCTTTTTGTAAGGAACCTTTGTGGACATTCCAGTTGCTGCATGTGTCTGGTCAGGTACATACCAAAGGGGGCATTATACTCTATGATGGGTCTGATGAAGGCTGACTACAGTGATATGATGACCGCTCTAGACCTAGATGCCATGCTCTTGCTTATAAGTTGAGCAACATAGAAGGATTTTCTTACTACCTTGGACACATGCTGGTCTACTCCCAGATCCCTGACTTGTGAATCAACTTTTAAAGGTGTTTTATTGATGATGTACTTGCCCAGGGTGGCAGACTTCCCAAAAGCCACTATAATACATTTCTTGATACTGAGTTTTAAGCCATGGCTTTGGCACAAGCTGTTTGTCTATATTAGACCTTTCTGAAGGGCGTTCTCATCTAGAGGGGTTCGATGACTGCTCCCAGATTGCAATCATCTGTAAACTTGCTCAGCCAAAGGCCTTTGACATTGGCTTTGACATGCAAGAAGTAGATGTCAAAGAGGAGTGGGCCCAGCACAGAGCCCTGGGGGGACTCCACTGGTTGTTGGCCTCTTTGTGGAGGTGACCTCACAAATTCTAACCTCCTAGGTCTTATCAGTGAGCTAGCTAGCTATCTAGTGTCTTATTAAAGGGTTTAACCTAATTCCATAAATTTTTTGACATAGCCCAAGTAAGGTATTGTACCAAATGCTTTAGCCAGATCTAGGTGTGCAGTATGCACCATTTTCCCCTCATTTATTACATTAGAGACCTGTTCAAAGAAGTCCATCAGATTCAGAAAGCATGACCTTTCTTTGACAAAGGCAAACTGGGATGGATCCAGTGCCTGGGGGTCTCCTATGTCCTTGTTGAAAATTTTCATGATAATTCTTTCCATGGGTTTGTAAACAAGACTACTTAAACTAATGGATCTGTAGTTGCCAAGACCTATTGAAGGTCCTCCTTTTTGAAGGGGGTGACAGTCAGTCCTGCATTCAAATGGCACAAAGTCTGTTTTGAGACTATAGTTAAATAATGACTCCAGGCCTCCTGATAAGTCATATTTTAGACTATTCAGGAGGCAGCCTAGGATGTCACTGGGGCCCACTGAGGCTGTATTCTTGGCTTTAGTGAGTGCAACCAGTACATGCTCCCTAGTTATAGAAGGAGGGATTATGTTTGAGAGCATTTTTGGGGGGGTTGGGGTTTAGAGGCGAGTAAAGTTGGAAATGAATTGTCCGGTAACAGGTTTGCTATATCATCAGGCTTGGTGAATCTGGCACCATTAACCACCAGTTCAACACATTGCTGTGTGCTGCCATTGGGGTTTCTGACACAGCTGTGGAAGGCCTTATGGTTATTTTTCACCTGACAGGCTATCTTAACCTCAAAGCTTTGTTTGATCTAATTAGCCCTCTTAAATGCCTATTTACTTTGATGAGAGAGTTTCTATTTTTATGGGAATTACCCATCCTGATTTTTGTCATTTTTTTTTCCTGCTGTTGTATATCCTGTTTAATTTGGGATGCCGCCAGGGTGGTTTTTTTCTAGAGATATTCCTGGGCTTATTTCTGGTAGGTATAGCAGCCTCTATACAACCATTGACATGGTTGTACAGAGTTTCTGAGAGCAGTTGGCATAGGCTGCTGTGTTCTCTGGGTTTGGAGAGGCACTGAATTTTGACAATTCATCACTTAATAAAGGGTAATTTGCCTTGGAATACTTCCTGTTTCTGGTGTTAATAGGATACTAGAGTTGATTTTGATTGTGAATGAGACAGCTTTATGGTCGGACCTTACCAGAAAGAATGAGACATTGGGAGGGGTGGGTGCAGCATTTTCCCATATTTGTAAGTATGAGGTCCAGTATGTTGGAGCCTCTAGTGGGTATATTCACTATTTGGTCAAGGGCATTTGTATTTATGAAGTCCAGGAATCTCTGTGCCTCTAGATTTGAGGCTGTCTAGGATTCCCAGTCAACAGAGGGATAATTAAAGCCTCCAATGGGTAGAGTGTTAGCTTGGATGGTAAGTGTCTCCAGTAGGTCCAAGTATGCATTGTGAGCATTTTGGGACATGGAAGGTGACCTATAGCTGGCTGGAATATGGTACAGGATTTTGTCTAGGGTGATCTTCATGTGTGTCGTCCTGTTAGACTACCCTAGAGGTTTGCTTGTTATTGGTGTATATTCAGACACCTCCTCCTTTTGCCCTTTTCTGTGGAGCTACTGGTCTAAAAGGGTAGAACGCACTGAAACCTTGCATTGCCAGGGTACTCTCTGCTGCTTTAAACTATGTCTCAGTAACTGCACAGATGTCTATATTCTTGACTATTAGGAGGGCTTGGGGTAAGTATAGTTTTTGTTTAGGCTCCTGGCACTGAGCAGTAACACCCTGAAGTTCAGTTGAGTTGATTTTGTGATGTCAGTAGGTTAGTCAGTTTTAGCCAGTATACGAAAGCCTAGAGGGGAGAGGTGCAGACCATCATTAGCAAAACAATGTGGTATGTTAATCATGTCCTCCCAAGGTGCCAAATATTGGATCTCCTTAGAATTACACCAGAAAGACAGCCAGTTGTTGAAATCAGTTATTTTTGCTCAAATTGTGGCATCATCCTTGGTGATGGTGATATGCTGCTCAGTGCTAGCCACATACCAGCCTGAGACACATAGTCTGAAAGTTCCTTAATGTCTCTCCTCATATAGTCCAGGGAGGTACATCTCAGGTCATTTACACCTACATGGACTATGATGGAATCTTACTGGTTGTGATATAATGACTTGAGTGCATGGATTCTGGCTCCAGGTAAGCAGCTAACAGTTATCCTCTCCATGTTCAGCCTGGTTAGATGGACATCGGTCTATCTTACAATGGAGTCTCCTATGACAAGAGTCCTGGGATGTGTGTTTGCTTGCCTTAGGGGCTTAGTTTCTGGGGCTTCACTGAGAGTTCCAGTACGTGTGGCGTTAGGCACTGTTTTTTCTGAGAGCCTTTGGGCTTGCTGAGGCATAGCTTTACAATGGGTGATCTAGGTGATCTTTGTTGTTTAGGAAGATTACTTTTACATGCCTCAGCATCCATTAGTCTACATGTGTGTTGTGTGTTATGTGAGGTGGGTGTTGTGAGCATGGTTTCGACAGCCTGATATCCACTTGTATGTGAAAATTTAGCCACCAGCGTCAATGTGCAAGTACACCTCTCGCATACCGTGTCTGCTTCTTTAAGGATTAAGTGGTTGTCAGTAAACATGAGACAATTGCTATATTTTCTCAAAATATCCATATCCACCAAGATGACTACAGAGAAGTTAGGAAATTGCATATCCATACTGTCCAGTCCTTTGATTTGTGAGCTACAAGGGGTTGGTGTATTGAGGTTAGAAGGCTATTAAAGGTGCTTTATCAGAGCAGATTATGCTTAGCGATACTAAACTCTGCTATCTTTAATGTTTACACAATACTGAATTCAACTAAATACGTGGATATTGCCACTTGACTCTCAACTAGCTGCTCTAAGCTTGTTGGCACACAAGGTATTTGTGTTGTATGGCTACTTTACAGGGTACAGTTTTATGAACCATTCTTTCTAGGTGTTTGCTACTATATAGGGCACTGCTAACCCACGCAAATGCACAAAATGTATAGCAGCACAGAAAAACGGAAAAATAACTAATGAGCCCTCTGGTTAATAAAATAAGTACATTATGAATCCTTTTGTATTTCCCAACTCAGACCAGGCAAACACTTCCTGCCACAAGATGAATAAACTCGGTTCTCCTAATCTAAAGGCATAGTAGAAGAGATCCATAAGTTCAATTCTACCACAAACCAGTTAAACAGCTAGCTGCTGAAGAAGTCTTACAGCAGTAACAGTGAGAGGAAGAGCATTTAATAAAAATGTTTGCGAAATGCACACATAAAAGCAGGAAACAATAGTGATCACTCAAAATAACTGCGATTTAGTAATCAAAGTTACTTAACTTTGCCTGAATGGCACTGGATACAAGTAAAACACTTCTAAAAAGCAGGCTAAGATCAATGGGAGAAAATGTTTCATATGCTTTTTTAATTATGTGTC
The DNA here is from genome assembly GCF_019279795.1 of Protopterus annectens. Taxonomy (NCBI): domain Eukaryota; kingdom Metazoa; phylum Chordata; order Ceratodontiformes; family Protopteridae; genus Protopterus; species Protopterus annectens. The sequence continues at coordinate 305,801,879 of NC_056738.1, read as the reverse complement.
AATGGGAGTTGTACATATAATAGGGTGTAATTGTAAGTTTCCAGTTTGGTATGTGGATCAGACAAAACATAAAGTTAAAGTCTGGATTTTGGAACATTTGGGGAATATTAGAACAGAATTTGAGAAGCCTGGTGGTTGAACATTACAGTAAAAGTCACGGGGGGGGGGGCAGATGCAGGCTTCTTTTTCTGTATATTGCCACAACCTTCTCTTCCCAGGGAGGGGATTATTTAAGTAAATTAACAGAAATTAAATTTATACTGAATTATAAAACACTTTCTTCTAGAGATTTGAATCAGGAGGTTAATGTGTGTTTTTAAACTGTTTAGAATATTTATTATTAAAATAATGTATTTTGTATTTATGCTGTTATGCTTTGCATTTTTGTATTTTTCTAATTAAATATTTGGTGTGTATCATTGTTGAATTAATTGCCTAATTGCTTAGTTGGGTTTGTACCTGTATAAAAGCACTATGCTCATATGCATTGTTAGATCCTGTGACGATGAATAGCCGTGGTACCAGACTGGTAAAATAAAGAAGTTCGTACGTTGAGCAGTTTGAAATTATTTGTTTTTTTTTTTTTTGGTGTAGTTTTCATTTGTGTGTTATTATGCCTGATATTAATTCTGCTGCTCTGGGTACATCTTAAACTCTTATCTTTCAGGATGAATTTGGTTTTGATGATATTCTCTATGAAACTGAGAAGAAACTTGTAGTGAATGACCCGTGGTGTTCTGCTGACAATAGTGATTTGTGAGGGATATTTGAGCATTTGGAGAGGCTAGTGCTGAAAGCGGTGTCATTGTTTTATGTCACCAAGTTGTCAGAAAAGTGTGTTAGCCTTAATTTTACCCCAAGAGGTTTGAGGTTTGACCACTTTCCAGCCACAGACTTTGAAGAAGATGAAGTTGACCTGCTGGATGAATAGAAGCAGGTCTCTCAGCAATGTACCTTGGACTGGCTTCAAATTTTGATAAAAAGAAATTTAAGGTCGCACAACAGAGTAATGCTATGCCGCGGTGGTGCAGCGGTAGCGTTGTTGCCTCACAGCAAGAGGTTCTCCCATTTGATTCTCAGCTGGAGTGCGGGGAGTGCCTTCTGTGTGGAGTCTGCATGTCCTCCCTGCGGTTGGGTGGGCATTCAAAAGACATGCATAAATGGGCGTTCCTTCGTTGAAGGTTGGACATCGAGCTGACATCTCGGCGTTCGTCAAAATCTGCTGCCAATCATTAGCAGACCAGAGTTCCGCTGTGGCGACCCCTAACTGGGAAAAGCCGAAAAACAACAACAGACAACAACAACAGCAGAGTTAGAAATTAAATCGTTCATCTACAGGGTCAATTGCTGGCGGAACAGCCAGCTTTGTTGTACAATGATAAAATGTGGAACATTAAGTCTAACATGGAGAAGGCTGTGTTGGAGGTTATCCAATGCAAAAAGAAAATGCCCTGCAGAGATACTAAGTATTTCAAGGATGGCCTTATATTTTTATGGAAGTAGAAACAGAAATGGGAGGTCAAAGGTTAGAAATACTAGTGGTAGCAGTCTTACCTGATGAGGTTCTTCAGTTTCCTCGGCGGACACTACTTCCAGCAAAAAAAGTGTTTTATTTGAGGACAGGCAGTCTGCAAATACTGGAGAATCAGCAAATTTGGATGTTAACTATCATTCCTTTCATTCAAGCAGTTGTGGAAGAGGAAGAAAAGGAAGAAGGAAGAAATAGTGGGAAAAAGATGTGAGTTGAATGAATTGGGCAATCTTGATTTGACTGTTAAAAACTTTATTTTTTTCTGGTGAAGGACATGGTAACACTTTAGAAATTGTTAATCTCTCAGACAATACAACCTGTATTGTGAACATCTGATCTTGGCTACTATAGACGTTAAGGACTTGTTCACTGTTATCCCTCATGATATTGGTACTCAATGGTTTTATGATTTTCTTTGTTCCAACACCACCTTTGGCCACAACAGGATTTTAATGTTTAGAATGCTTATAGAGGTAATCCTAAAGAATAATTTCATTGTGTTTGACAATCAGTACTTTAAACAAAAGGTTGGTGTGGCAATGGGGGCAGTGTGCGCCTTTTATTTGCCAATATTGTGCTTACTCAATGGGAAACAATGTTTGTTTTCAAAAATGACATTCAAATTTTGTACGTTTTATGGTCGCTTCCTTGACGACATCCTGATATTTTAGGGTGGTCCTCAAGAAGCTTTGGATAGTTTCTTCAAGTTTTTAAACAACAGTACAACTTTTTTGTCCTTCATCATGGAATCTGCCATGGATGCAATACATTTTTAGATATTAAAATCACCAAGGACCAGGTTAGAAAAAGGTTTAACTTGACTATATATAGAAACCTACCTTCTCCAATACCTTGCTACATTTTGAAAGTTGTCACCCCCCCCCCCCCACATCAGAAGAAATCACTTGTCAAGGGGCAGGTGGTGAGGATAGCAAGGATGGTTAGTGATTTTAAACAATTTATTGATGAAATGGATACTCTTAAATCTATGTTGATCAGGAGAGGTTACCCTGAAGTTTTTATTGACCCTATTTTGCAGGAAGTTATCACTAAAAGAAATGACGGGTACTTTGTTCCCTTATTGGGCAGTAATGTGTCAATCACAGCCACACATACTTTTGATGGTGGGTTTGATAATCTGAACATCAAGGTTACTGATAAAGGTTTCAACAGGGATTTGATTTTGATGTTTAGTCCTGTTTTTAGTTATATCAAATATATCATTAACAACAATTGGTGCATATTAACTGATATGCAAGAATGTTAAAGTAGAAATGGGATGTAGGCCATTGGTGATTTACAAAAGAAGTTCAAACATTAAAAACATTTTGGAAAGGAATGTACAGAAAAGTGGGGGTGGTCGTATGAGAAGATGTGGACAATGCCCCCAATGTTGTTATATTCTTGAAACAAATGTTGTGAATATCGAAGGCTATGGCAAAGTGAAACTAACACAAAAGATCAACTGTATGACAAAATGCATGGTGTACATTGCTATTTGCCAACATTGTAGTATGTTTTACATTGGAAAAACAAAAAATGCATTGAACAAACGGATATATCAACACATCTATGATATACGTAAGGTTAATTTGTCTAATGCTCTAGCTAGACATGTTTTTGAGCATAGTGGCCATTGTTTCAGATTCTCAGGTTTGGAGCAAATTATTGACAAGGATATGAGGGGTGGGCCTAAAGACATATGATTGGAATACAGAGAGTTGGTTTGGCAACTCCATGTTAATGCTACCAGTCCCCCAGGTCTTAATGAGACCTTGTCTATTTCCAGTTATCTTAAACTAAAATCAGAGTTTCATATTTAATTAGTATTAATATTTTAACAGTTTCATGGATTCACATTATTTTATGTTTTGTTTGTGAATTTACATTAGTTGTGGTAGTGATATGTTTATTAATGGTATGTTTGGATTGATAGGGTTAATGTAACAACTATTTCATTTATTCAAATACCTACATATTTATTGTAGTATTTATATTTATTTTGAATTTCACTTAAATATTGGTTGATGTAAATGTATTTATTATATGAATTTTTTGATATTCACTCATATATTTATTAATGTATAGTAACAAGAGTTTTCATAGAGTTAACTCAGATGTAATTTAAATACTTTTTTCCTATGAATCAATTGTTTAACTAAATGGGGGTGTTTTTAAGTATCATGTGACTATAATGGAAGATATTTAAGTTTGCAAAAATTTTACTTTGTGTTTCTGATGATGTCTGAGGCTTAAGGCCGACAAAAGTGCTTAATCAATAAATTTTTGCTGTGATACTCCGTTTCTGGACCCTGCTTCTGTCTTGGATATAGGTTCTTCAGTTTCCTCGGCGGATTGACAGTTTGAGGATAGACAGTCTGCAAATACTGGAGAATCAGCAAATTTGGATGTTAACTATCATTCCTTTCATTCAAGCAGTTGTGGAAGAGGGAGAAAAGGAAGAAGGAAGAAATAGTGGGAAAAAGATGTGAGTTGAATGAATTGGGCAATCTTGATTTGACTGTTAAAAAATTTATTTTTTTCTGGTGAAGGACATGGTAACACTTTAGAAATTGTTAATCTCTCAGGCAAGAATGTTAATTAAGATATGAGATCTGTTTTGTTAATAGGAAGCAAATTTGTTCCTATACATAATCCATTGTTACCTGATTTATTAACTAATGTTAAAAAGTTTTGTAAGAAATTGTATTTAAAAGTGTTTTTTGGTATAAAATGCAAAATGAGCAAAATGTTTTGAATATTACTGATGATAATTTGAAAAGCAATGATAACTCTTTGTTGAATATGTCTATTTATGAAATGGATTTTGAATCTGATTTAAGCATATTGTGTGACATTAGCATCACTAGAGCAAATTAAGGAAAACAATTTTGTATGGGTTATGAGAGATTAACTATTCCCCCTCCCCTTAAGTTAGCACGTCTTTCACCCCCTTAGAATGTAGCTACTATTTTTTTTTTGTTTGAGAAAGTGGTATGTAAAAATGCAGAATTTGAAATTAATAAATTCTTGCATTACCAGAAGAGGTATAATTTAACTAAAGTGGAATGTTTGGCATTACAACAACTTCGGAAGTTAAAACATACTTATGGTTTAAACAAGAGATAAGGGTGGCAACTGGGTGATTATGAGTAAAGGTAAGTATTTGCAAATGGTTTATGATTCATTAGCTGATGAAAATGAGTATGTCAAATTAGAAAGCAACCCCCTTTCTCTCTTTAATATTGCTTTATTAGAAATTTTGGCGAGAGGGGCGAGGTTAGGTTTCTTAGATGGGAATGATGTGAAAAAATGTTTCATTAAGAAACCAGTTCACCCAGTGATATATGCCATTCTTAAAATACATAAAAATTTTGTCAAATTCTCCAGGAAGACATATTATTTCAGGAATGGGCTCATATTTGCAGAACATTGGTATATTTTTAGATTTTCAATTTAAAAAAGTTTATAGGAATAGCTCCTGTACATAATAGGAATAATAGTGATTTGTTAGAGAGTGTTAAGGGGCTTGTTTGGCAGGATGATTACTACTGGGTAGCAGGTGATGTCAAATCATTGTATACTAGTATTCAATGTAAGTGAGGTCCTGAGACACTGGTGAACATTATGGGAGAGGACTTCGTACTTCTTTCCTGATTTCCCTCTTAGAATTTTATCTGATTAAAAATTATTTTTGTTTTAAGAATGAGTTTTTTTGCAGCTTAAAGATACAACTATGGGGACATCTTTTGTCCCCACATATGCTATTACATACACGGGGGATTTTGAAAGGAAGTTTTTGTATCCAACAAAATTTTATATGGAACATATTATTTTGTTTAAGAAATATATACATTTTTTGGTGAAGTTAGTAAGTTTTTGGAATTTTGTAGAGTTTTAAATGACAACCCCCATGAGCTCAAATTTTCATATGAGTTAGATAGAAAAATCATTACTTTCTTTAATGTCTCACTTTATGTGGAGGGATACATTGTTAAATTTAAACATTTTAAGAAGGAGAAGGCAGTTAATATTTTTATGCGCTATGAGTATGTATCCCCCCATTTGTTGGATTTGTTTCCCTATGGGGAGTTCAAACGCATTTCTAACAATACATCAGATGTATATTTAACCCGCGGTGGTGGTGCTGCTGTAGCGTTGTCGCCTCACAGTAAGAAGCTGTCCGGTTCGATTCTCAGCTAGAGCGACTTCTGCATGGAGGCATGCGTGAATGGAGGTACCTTTGTTGAAGGTTGTGCATCAGGCCTGGCAAGCCGGTACGTAAAAATCAACTGCCAATCATTAGCGGACCACAGTTCCGCTCTGGTGACCCCTAACCGGGAAAAGCCAAAAGACACAAACAAACAAACATCAGATGTATATTTGAGAGAGGATGAATTGTGTGGGGTTGACAGTAGGCTTACAGGAAGAGGTTAAACAGATGGGCAAATTAGGAAAACCAAAAAATGTTCATTAGAAGGTAGTAGGATGAGCATGTATAATGCTAGATGTCAAAATGATTTTATTGACAAAAATGTTGTTAGAAGTAGGGACAATTTATTTTTTGTCTCCAGATATTGAACTTTTTCTCAAATTGTGGAAGGTATTATTAGGGATTTGTAGCATGTGGTTAGTGATGATGAAACAATAGGATTTTTTAAGTATGTCACTTTTTCCTATAAGAAAGATATAATTTAAAAGAAATTTTGAGTTATGCTTATAAACCACAGCATTCATTGACAGGGCATAGTGGCATGTTCCAATGTAGGCATTGCAAGGTATGTTCAAAAGTCAGAAATTTGACTGGTACTAAGATCAATGGGAGAAAATTTGTTACATATCATTTTTTTTAATTGTAAGTCAAGGGGGGTTGTGTGTATATATATATATATATATATATATATATATATATATATAAAACAGGGTGTAATTGTAGGTTTCCAGCTTGATATGTGAGTCAAATAAAACATAAAGTTAAAGTCTGGATTTTGGAACATTTGGAGGATATTCGAAATCAGAATTTGAGAAGCCCAATGGCTGAACATTACAGTAAAATGCATGGAGGGTCAGATGCAAGTTTCTTTTTATGTGTATTGGCAACAATCTTTTCTTCCAATTGTTGAATTAATTTTTAATTGCTTAATTGGGTTTGTACTTGTATAAAAGCATTGTGCTCATATGCATTTTTAGATTCTGTGAAGGTGAATAGCTGAGGTTCCAGATTGGTAAAATAAAGAAGTTAGTGTGTTGAGCAGTTTGAAATTATTTGTATGTTTTTATGCACGGTAGGATTCCAAACTTTGCTGAGCTCCTGGAAAATGAGCAGGGCACAATATGTAGTAAAGGAGGTTTACTCAAGAACAATACCGGTTTGCTGGATGGGCTCTCACTGTCATGGATCTAGGGAAAACAGTGGGTGGGAAGAGTACATTAATAGCTTATACAACAGTCTATAGCAATGAAAGAATGAAGGAAGGGACTTTGGAAATCAGATTATCATAAGGGGTGGAGGCCATAGACACAGCCTTATTATAAAACCACACCAGCAATAAGGGTGTGAGAGCTGGGGAAAACAAATCAGGCTAGCTATAGAGGCATACAATCAAATAAAGGCAATACTGGAGCTATTTCAGAAACTTTTCCTTAATGTGTTAGCAGAGAATGGGGCAGACACAGAATGCAACTTTAAGCAGGTAAAAGATAAGCAGAACGTAACAGTACTGAAGCACAAACTGAAACAGAGACAATTCTCTTACTGTTGACCCTCTACTAAAGTTTAAGGCACCAGACTATGCAGAAATTTACCAGTAACACTGTTTACGGAAAAAAATACAATAATAAAGGACAAAGGCTCAAAATCATGCAGGTCTGTTGGATGGATTGCGAGAGATAAGGCCTGCAACAGTCAGGCACAAGTGTTGAAGAAGGTAGAAAAGTGGCATTGAATAGAGAGAGATGACGACAGTTAACACAACACCCCAACCCCATGTAGAGAGTGGGAAAAAGGGGTTGATGATGATGATGATAGATGATAAATTCTAGAAAAATAACTACCAGTGAGTAAAATGTCAAAGAGATTAAATGTGTGCAATTACCACTGGTAATGACGTTGAATCCATCAGTCAGGTTGCTGTAAGAGTTTGTCAAAGTAATGTAATTTACCACATACGCTACTAGATGTACTTTTTGATTAGTGAACAGCCTGATACCCCACATGACTAATAAACCAGCACAGGAAAGGACAAGAATCCTGAATGCTACCTCCAAATAAATAAATAAAACCTATCAAACTATGCAAACATGAAATAAATGTACAGAGAAAATGTCTACTATGGCTTACACACAACTGCCCACTCATGTTTCATGACATAGATGCATAAGAAATATGTGTTTTTTTTTCCTAAAGACACTGTCTGATTTATCTGAGAAGATGCTGAAATCTACCACATGGATGTTCATGACAACACTAACACAAAACTTCATAAACATATGAATGGACTCAGCTCTTATTATCAAACACTCAGACAATCAGGCACCAGTGGCTCAGCATTTTTGTGAAAACAACTATTCCATGAAAGATCTGAAAGTAAAGGTTTTGAGAGAAAACCTCAAAGGCATTCCATGTAGTTTTCTCTGGGCAGCAAATCTTGTGTGAGGTTTTATGAAATAGATGGGCTGAACAGAAATTTGGACTTTTTCACATACTGTCTGATAGTAAACAGTTTTAACTGCTGTCATTGGTACTAAATCCCTATCATTTCTAAAGTTACTTATGTATTTATTTTTATTTCCTTTCTCTCACTCTCTCTCTCTCTCTTTCTCTTCTCTTGCTATCTTCTTCCTTCCCCTTTGGGAATGTAATAGATTTCAGGGAAGCACATCGACAATGGCTGTAGTCTTCAATCACATTAGTACATGACTTCAGTTAATGTTCTGCAGAGTAGCTGTACCTCATGAGTACTGTTGTATCAAACCATAACACTTGTATAAGTGACTGCCAGAATTAAGTCAGAGACATGCCCACACAAGAGATTCACACAGGAAATGAACTTTGAAAATGTTATATTCTACTCATCAGTTTACTATAGTAAAGCAAGAGTCTCTAGCAATTCAGTCATCTTAGTTTTCCATATGACCTAGTTCATATACTTCCTTATAGTATGTACATTCACATCATAATTCACAAAAAAATAAATGATTTATGATTGCATTGTATTTCTGCAGAAAAATCAGCTGCAGAACTTTTCATTTGCCTTCACTTTATTCAATAACATTCCTCAGTTGTCAAAGTCCATATTCTTTGACTTTTATATTATTATTTACATTCTGAAACGTATTTACTTAAAGACTAAAAACAGAACTAAGAATGAATTCTGATGTTTATACCAGTAACAAGTTTTGCTGATGCCTGGGCAATCTGCGCAAAAATAAATTAAGACTGTTACAGGATCTTTGTTTCAACTAGAAATGCTAATGTTTTAAGATTTCAGAGTTAATTAGTGCATAAGTGGTTGGAAGTGTAGAACACAGCATGTGTTGTAACTTTAAGAAGCATTTTAAAGTGAGGGCACGTGTATATAAATAGAGAGCACTTGCAGGCAGCAGTGCCATTTTGAGAGAACAGCCAGAGTGTTAACATGTATAAGTGCAGTATTCTATCTGTTTATAAGTTTAAGTTTAAGTTACTAAGCCTCAATCCTGATGTGTCAGTATATAATAAGGCTGCTTGAATTAAACCCAGAAATGTTTGTCTGTTTTATCCTGACCAAACAAGTAACAGGAAGGGTTCATGTATTGTCGATGTTCTATAATGAATATGCATATGTCACTTCTTTATTTTTGTTAACTGAGTGTCTAGTCGCAAACAAATCATTTTAAGCACAAAAAGAAAAAATGTGACACTGTTTAAACTAATATATGTGTGCATGCATGTGTGTGTGTGTGTGTGTGTGTGTGTGTGTGTGTGTGTGTGTGTGTGTGTGTGTGTGTGTGTGTGTGTGTGTATGTGTGTATAAACTGTAATGCAGTTCACTTTTGTGTATTATGCAAAACACCACTGCATACAGTAAAAATAGAACAGTTAGATATAAAACATAAACAGTGACCAGCAAAAAACAACAAAACAGTTAAAATTAGACGTGGTTAACTAACAAAAACTTAAAATACATATTGCTGTAGGGAACTGCAGTAGCTTATTGTCCATTTTAAGTGATACAACAGCAAATAAAAAGTAACCCTGAATCATAAGCTACATTAAATGTATCCCGCTACATTTCTAGAAATAATGAAATTATGTTATTTCTGAAAAAAACAATCTCTAGGATTCATTAAAATGTTCACTGCTCTCAGTTTTTGCTAATTACCTAGCTCTGATTTATCAGTTAGTGTGATTGTTAGAAAATGTGATTCAGAGACAGTTATAACCACAATGTGAAAGATCTCATGAATGGCTCTTCTACCTTGTCTTTGAATCAAACAATAGGGTGATCAGACCTGACCACACTAATTTTATTCCCTAGTGGCCTATGCATCAGATGAGCAAAAGCAATCCCCCTATAGTCACATACACACAGACATATATTCAGACACCCATGCACATACATGCATAAATACATACATACATACATACATACAAACACACACACGGTTGTGAATGCATGTGAACAAATACATACACAGAAACAGATGCATAAATGCACTCGGACAAATGCACACACACACACACACACACACACACACACACACACACACACACACTCATGCACGCACACGTGCACACACTAACACAAATCTCAACCCCCACGCCTTCACTGAGCTACCTGAACAGCAAGTACTCCCATAGGAGTGAATGGGTGACTAACATCATTTTTATGGTGGTCACTTTTTCCTTCTAAAAACAAAATAAACTTTTGTGGAAACTGGGCAAGTCTTACAGCAATGCACAACTGGAATGTTCCATAAAATGACACATAGCCATCCAAAGATGCACAGTCACTGCACAATAATTCATATATAAATATCAGTGTTTTTTTTTTGTTTGGTTACACATAGCCTTCAATGTATACTTCTAATAATAAATAACATACCTTTTGCAAATATATTAGTGTCGGCTATAGTCTAATTCTGTGAAGACAGATTTAAAATACTGACCATCATTTTAAAAGCATTACCTAAGTCAACAGCAGTTGCATTATCATTTACAGAATTACCCTGCTGAATTCATCCTCAGGTCTTGGTGAGTACCTTCGCATGGTGAATCCTGTTTTCATAAAATCTCACCAAGACAACACTGATATATAGACTGTATTTTATATAACATATGTCATGGACAGAGGCAGGCTGAAAATAAAAAAGGACAGCTTGGTGCACAAGTCCCAGGAAAAAAAGTACCCAATCCTTGTAGCTTCACTGGTGCTAGGACTAGAAAAATGACAGTGTAGAATCCTCAAGACACAGAAACATTCCGACATTGGGGTTAGACCAGGCTCAGGGGGAGGATGCCCCCCCTCCCACGTTGTTGAAGGAAGTAGTGGTACACAAAAAACACAAAAACTGACAGGCCAAAAAGAGCCATAAAGATGATAGAGTGGACTACTGAAGATAAGGAAGACATTATGTATTGTTACTATTATGCAAGAAGCCCAGAATTTCCTGATAGAAGCTATTCAAAAAGATTATGAGAGAAATTGGAGGAAAGGAAAACACTTGCACAAGAAAAACTGTCAAAAAACTTAAAATGCAGATTTGTGTTAATTAATACAACAGATCCATGAAATAACATTATATAGACAAAAATGTTGGGCTGCTTCGAAAAAGAAGCAACATAGGAAGTAAGAAAATATAAAAGACAAAAGCTACAGATTTTTGAAAGGTATAAAAAAGAAACATGGACATATGAAAGCAAAAAGAGATCTGATATGGTGCAATGTTTATACAAAAGAGAAAGACAACTAATCAGTACAAAAAAGCAGCTCCAAAGATATTTGAAGAGAAATACAGGCAACGACACCAAGATATGGCAAATTTCACAATACAAAAAATAAGATCACAGAGAGAATGCAGAACAGAAGATAAGTAAAGTAGAAGTTAAACAAATAGAAGTTGAAGTTATGGAATAGCTGCAAAGTGTAGGATTTAGTGTAGAAAATCTAACAAAGGAGTTTAGTCACAGTTTGATGGGATGTGTTCCCAAAGTAAGGAGAAACAGGTGGAGTGGGAGACATCTGAAGAAAAACATGGACACGGGAAAGAAAAAGAGATTTAATATGATGCAATATTTATCCAAAGGAGAAAGCAAAAATAATCACTACTAAAAAAGCAGCACCAAGGATATTTGAAAAGAAACACAGGCAAAGGCATCCAGATATAAAAAAGCTTACAATACAAAATGTAGGAAAACTAAGGGAAGAACTAGAAAAGAGGATTAGTAATGGAGAAGTTAAAGAAACAGAAACTGAAGTTACCTGCAAAGGGAAGGATTTAGTGCAGAAAATCCAACTCTGGTGACGTCACAATATGATGGAACAATGAGTCCCCAAATTAAAAAAGAAATTTAATATGGTGCAATAAATGCTCATCACTGAGCTATCACTCAGAAACATTGACTGCATTAGAGTTGTTACTGTTTCCTGCCCTATCCCTTGCTGTACAACTCCAACTGGACATTTTTAATGCTTTCCTCCTGAAGGATCCAGAGTATCTTTATGTGGCAATTGATCAGATGCTTCCCATTCCACCTATTTCTTTTTAAGACAGTTGGATTTTCTGCACTAAATCATTCCCTTTGCAGGTAATCCATAACTTCAGTTTCTTGCATTTTGTATTGTAAACCATTCCATATCTGAATGCCTTTGCCTGTGTTTCTCTTCAAATATTTTGGTGTTCCTTTTTGTATTGATTAGTTTTGCTTTCTCCTTTGCATGTGCAATGGATGACATAGGATGCAACTGAAGAGAATAGTCCTAGGAAGATGTCCTGGAACTTTCTGCAGAATGCCTTCAGGGAACAGAGAAAGTGTAGTTGTTGAAGCTGAACTTACCATAACAGTAGATGTTTGCATGATCATTGCTGCAGTAGCCTTAGCTATATGGCTTATACCCTGCCATAATAGACAGACAGCTTTCGAAGCTTCAGGGCACCTTCCATTCACCCAAACTGTCAAACAGCTCGAGCTGAGCTGACTAAAAGACAAATTTGAGCATGAAGCCCTTCAGCACTTTCCTACCAACACAGACAGGAAGACTGAGCTCTGATAGGACAAGGTTAAGAATAACAAAAAATAAATGTCCACACCCTAGCATAAAAAAATGCAGCAAAAAAAAAGAGAGCTGGAGGAAGGGAGCAGCTACTGTAGCAGTGATCTTTCGAACATCTGCTGTTATGGTAACTTCAAGTTATGCAACTGTACTGTGTTCTTCACATTGATCATTGCTGTAGTAACCTTAGCTATATAGTTAGATTACCATAGCTAGCAATATCTGGAAGGTGAAAGGAGAAAGGTCCAAAATCCCCTAGAGAATGGTGCTAGCAAAGCATGATCTAGACCTAGAGAAGGAATCTAACTTACAGTGCTTTGCAAAAATGTTTACAGAGGACCATGTAGCAGCTTCTAGAACATTTCTAGAATCCAACCCTTTCCAAAAAGCCAGAGAAGAAGTCAAGGTCCTTGTAGAGTGGGCCTTGACCCTGCCTGGAATAGATTTTACATGGTGAATATAACAAAAAGTAATAACCTTAGACAGCCATTTGGAAATAGTCAGTTTTAACACCAGTTGTCCCTTCTTCTTACCTTTACAATAAATTAATAATTTATCCGATGATCTGAAAGATTAAGTTCTGTCAAGACAATACCTTAGTTGTCTGTGGATATTCATGGTATAGAGTATCCTTTTTCCCCCATTTTTAGCTTCAGGAAAGAAAACGGGGAGATGGATAGTTTGGCTTAAAGTAAGCTTAGATACCACTCTAGGCATAAAAGAAGGATTGGTTTGCAAACAAGCCTTGTCCTTGTGGAAAATAAGGTAGGGTTGGCTCACCACAAAAGCTTCCAACTCAGATACCCTTTTTGCAGAGGTCAGAGCAATCAATAAAAAAGTTTTCCATTTCCTTCTTGCATGGAGTCCTAGAATAGAATTCTGCTAGCTGATTTTCAGAGAGGAGGCAAAGATGTCTACTGCTTGAGGAACTCCCCACAGATGGATCAAATCTTGGAAGACCCCTGGATCTGGTTTCCATTTGTAAGGGGCTACAGTTTTCCTGCTAAGTTTGGCTGCTACACAATTTTGCTCAGACAGAATGTAGGATGCCTGTAGGGTGAGATTGTATCTGAAGCTATATCCCAAGCTAACATGGTTAGTCTGTAAGGGGGATATGACCTGGTTCAACTTGCTTGTTGATGTCCCATATCAATGTGTTATTGTTTGTAACCAATTGAAGAGGTACCGGGGACCAAAGATGGTTCAGAGAGTTGAGTGCCTTGATCAGGGCAAGCATCGCCTTGATATTTATGTGTTTGCATCTGTCCTTGGTGTCCCAAACACTCTGTTCTTTTATCTCTCCTGAAATTGCTTCCCAAGCAAAGTCTGAAGCATATGTGGTGACTGACTGCTTTGGAACAGGGAGGAGGAGAGACCTTGATTTACAGATATTCTCCACCAAGTGATTTTTCTCCTGACAAATCCCAGTAATGGGATCTGAAAAGATAAAGGGTGTTGAAAATGGGACCAAAGAGATTTCTGATACCACTGCATCTTTCTCATGTGGAGTCTTGCTAAAGGTACCATGAGTATCATAGATGCCATGAGTCCCAAAATCATGAAGCATTCCCCTGCAGTGACCGAAGTCTGAGTAGAAATTCTTAGAAAGAGGTCAAAATAAAGATCTAGATTTTCCTCTGAAAGAAAAGCTGTTTGAGCTGAAGTGTCTACTTGATACCCTCGAAACATAATCCTGTGTGAGAGAGTCAAGAAAGCCTTTTGAATGTTCTCTTGGAATCCCAGCTTGTGCAATAGATCTCTCACCCAAGAGAGAGATTTCTGACAGTTTGAAAAAGATTATGCAAAGCTAAGCAAGTCATCTAAATACGGAAATATGTGGATACACTGTAGCCTGCAATGAGTTATAACTGGAGCTAGACACTTTGTGAACACTGTTGGTGCACTGGATAGTCCAAACAGTAAAGCAGAGAACTGATAATGTGATCCAGACACAGAATTTTAAGAAACGACTGGTCTGGATGAAGAGGAATGTGATGATAGACATATTTTAAGTCTAGTGCTATCTAGAAACTTGAAAGAGAAAGAAGGGGCAACATGTTGTGAAGGGACATCATTTTGAATTTGGGCATTATCATATTCAGGTTTAGGAAACAAAGATCCATAACTGGTCTCCAAGCATTTTCTTTCTTTGGAGCTAACAACATCCTTGAATAAAACCTTTCCCCAGGAAGAAGGAACTGGTTCAGTCACTCCACAGGACAGCATGTGATGAAGAACAGGTGGAAACAAAACAGACTGATCTGCAGGATGAAGAATGATCTCCTGGAAAGGAGGAATCTTCTCCCACTTACATCTGTAACCCTAAATAATGATTTTCAGAACCCATTTGTCTGAAACATTCTGTTGCCAAAGACAAAAATGGATATTCAAACTTTCTGTAAGAGAAAAACAGCCAGGGTGGGAGGGGGATCACAAGGTCTCTTGAACAGTCATTCAGACCTGGAGTGTCCTTGTTTTGGGAGGTTTGAGATTTTGTTTCGGAACCACCTTACCACTTCTTCTTAATCATCTGTTTATCTGCATTCTCTTGAGACTCTTCTGTTTTTTTTTTTTTGTTGTTGTTTTTTTTGTTTTGTTTTTTTTTTTGTTTTTGTTTTTATTTTTTGATGAAATTGAATGAGGAGAAAGAAAATCTCTTGCTCAATTTGGAAAAGCAGAGATGAAAACTCTTAGAGATTTCATGGCCCCTTTCATCACACTTTTTCATCACTTCTGCAGCAGAGGGACCAAACACTAAATCTCTATCCAAGGGAGAATTTAAAAGCTATTTTTTAACATCATCTAGGAGGTTCTGAGAATGTGGCCAAGCAAGCCTCATTAAAACCATACCAGTACCCATAGCCATGGAAGAAGTATTAACAGAGGCATACACACATTGCAAACAATGAACAGTCGCATTTTCAGTAGAAGAAACTATGTTATGTAAAGCAGATTTTTCTTCACAAGAAGAAACTGTAGATAAAACATCCATCATATTTTCACAATATGTCAGGATAAACCTTAACATTTGAGTCTGACAATTTAAAATTCTGAAATTCAAAGTTGATGATGTAGACACTTTCTTTCCCCATACCTATCAATAATGTCATCATCCTTATTAGAAAGAACAGGATTGGAATTAAGTGCTTAAAAGTAGAAGGGTCAACTAAGGTGAAGGCTGCCAACCCAGCTAGCTATAATTTTGTAAATAATCCTATGACATTTGTAAATATTAATATGATCCATAGGCTTGTCTTACACGTGTAAGTAAACTGTATGCTATGTGCTGAGCTTCAAAAAATGTAACCACAGTGCACCCTGCTGGGGAAGAGCAGAAATGTATATGGACTATATCCCTATGCAAATGTATGTTTTCATGATAGAAGTTGGAACATACAGAGTTAACTTGCAAACTCTGATAAAATAAGTAAAGAGTTTTATGATATGCTATGAAGTTAGTTAATACAGCAAAGAGACAGAATGTCTGCAGCTAGAAATTCTTTCTATTGTCTGGAGACAGAAATAATTACAGGTTTCAAAGGTAAACGTATTCAACAGTTTTATGACATCCAGCTCCAGGCAAAACTTCTGAGAGATAAGTATTTTTGACACAGTGAGGTCAGCAATACCAGCTCAGATGGGCTCTCAAGACAGTAAATGGGGTAAGATATTTCCAGATAGGCTCAACCCTCTCAAGCAATGTTTCTCAAGGATTATTTGAAAAACTAGCTTGGGTTTTCAGAGGGGAGAATTGTGAAGGCTGCCAGCCCAGCTAGCTAGAATTTTGTAAATAATCCTGTCATTTGTAAATATTAATATGATCCATAGGCTTGTCTTACAAATGTAAGTAAACTACAAGTTATGTGCTGAGCTTCAAAAATGTAACCACAGTGCACATTGCTGGAGAAGAGCAGAAATGTATATGGACTATATGGCTATTCAAATGTATGTTTTCATGGTAGAATTTGGAACATACAGAGTTAACTTGCAAACTCTGATAAAATAAGTAAAGGGTTTTAAGATGTTCCATGAAGTTAGTTAATACAGCAGAGACAGAATGTCTGCAGCTAGAAAACATAAATAGTTATAGGTTTCAAAGGTAAAAGTGTTCAACAGTTTTATGACTTCCAGCTCCAAGCAAAACTTCTGAGAAATAAGTATTTTTGACACAGAGATGTTAACTTTTAAGTTGCTGTTAGCCTGGGAACTAAAGGCAGAGGTGAAAAAGAATGATGTCATCTGAGATAACCCAGCAGATGTTTTTGATAGTAATTTAAGAACTATCTCAGAGAGTGAGTCTGTGCATTTTGTATCTTGTCTTTGAACCTCTAAACATCTATTCAGCACTTGCATTTGCCTGGCTCTGTAAGTAAATTATTTAGAACATAGTTTATCTTAGAGACAGATAGGAATATAGTAAGATCAGTCTAGATGTTGTCGGTATTTTTGTGAGATTGTCCTGCAATGTTGTTTCAAAATATTTCCTGTGATTCTGAACTCTGTTGTCACTGTATTGAGTTATTGAGTATTGTCTTGTTTTTTTATTATTTGTTATTAAATATATTTAAACCTTTTAACTGTGGGTGGTTTGTTTAGAGATATTTAAGCTCTTAGAGTACTTGCATATGTATTTGGAGGCACTGTATAAGCCACTCTTAAACAGCATTGGCCTTGGTAACACCATTTGAATTATAGTAACATTACACAGTAGAATTGGTCACCCTTTGGTAAGGGCCTTATAGTAGCTGATAAAGGGTGGTTGGTGGCAGTGATTACTACCTTATAGTCTGGGAAGAAGGGAGCATAGCTAGTAAACCTGTGTCAGCCTTCCCCAGGAGTGTCTGTATGTTTGTATATAAGTGCGTGTGTGTGTGTGTGTGTGTGTGTGTGTGTGTGTGTGTGTGTGTGTGTGTGTGTGTGTGTGTGTGTGTGTGTGTGTGTGTGCGTGTGTGTGTGTGTGTGTGTGTGTGTGTGTGTGTGTGTGTGTGTGTGTGTGTGTGTGTGTGTGTGTGTCAACTACTTGGGCAGGGACATGAAGCACTGGTTGGACAGAGAGGGTGCTAAAGGTTTTTGCTTGACCACTCAGCTGAGATCTTCACCCTATAGCTATGCCAGTGGGAAGTCTTATTGGGGATCTCAAGAGAGAGAGAGAGAGAGAGACAGAGAGAGAAACCAGCCCAAGACTGACTGTGATCTCTGTGTGCTCTTAAGGGAAATTGTACTTTACTGTGTCTGTACTTGTCATCCTACCAATGTGTACGTCCCTCACTGGTGTTACTGGTGATGATTGAGGCTCCTTGATTACTGGGCCAGTGCAGGGGCATCACATATTAATTGTTTGGCAGTGGGGGGATATCCACATCACATATTAATTGTTTGAAGAGGTGGGATAGCCACATCTCATATTAATTGGTTGATAGTCGTGAGACAGCCACATCACATATTAATTGGCTTGTAGTGGTGTGGATATTGAATTCCTGTAGCTTGTGTACAGTGGTCACTGATGGTGTTTTGGTACTCTAAATCAGCCACATAGTGAACATTCAGAGTTCATATCACAATTGTTTTATTTTTTTTTTCTTTTTAGCTTAGTTAGTTAGGGAGAGCAGGCAAGCATGTCAGCAGAGGAGTATGGAAAGCTGACAAGGAGCCAATTGGCTGAGATGTGCCAGGCTAAAGGACTGGTGCATGCCAACCTGACTAAGGCAGACATGATTGCAGCTTTAGTCACAGCTGCATCAGAGAATAGCAACCAGGAGGATGATCAGACTAGCCATGAAGATGTACAGCTCTCAGAAAATGGACAGCTCAACCTTTCCACAGACGACTGAAAAATCTGTCTGGAGTTAAAGAGACTTGAGCTAGAGGCCAAGCATTTGGAAACATAGGCAGCAGACAGAATGAGGCATCTAGAGACTGAGGAAAATGAGAAACTGCTATGCCTGGAAGCTGAGGAGAAGGAGAGGCAGAGGCAACATAAAAAGGAGATGCTGATTCTTCACCAGAGTCATGGAGGTAACAGGAAAGGGAGTAACCAAACCCTAGAAACAACAAAGGTCAGTAAATCTCTTCCACAATTTACAGAGGTGGATAATTTTGATAGTTTCATTCATATGTTTGAGAGGGTATGTAAACAGTATGATGTTGACCAATGACTCTGGGTATGGTTCCTGACCCCCTTACTTAATGGTAAAGCTGTAACTGTTCTTTACAAACTGTCTGATAATGACTGCTTAAGTTATAATGTTGTAAAGAATTGTTTGCTAGAATGTTTTAAGTTAATGCCTGAAGCTTATAGGAAGAAGTTTTGTGAGCATAGATGCAAGGCAGATGAAAGTGTGCGTGAATATGTTACTGAACTAAGCACTTATTTTCATAGGTGGGTGAGTGGATATCAAGTCACCACTTTTGAAGGGCTGGTAGACCTTTTGGTGAGAGAACAAGCCCTTAGTACTTTGCTTGAGGACATGAGATTCTGATTAGCTGATAGACAATGCCTTACTGTAGATGAGCTGAGGAAGAAGGGAGACCTATACTTAGCAAACAGCGCATCACTGCACAGAAAAGGGACACTCAGTGCTGCTCTTGGATCTAAGGGAACCCATGGTGGGCAGCCCAGACTGCCCCAACAGAATCTGTCAGTAGCAGGGGAAGCCACTAGTCCAGGTACATGTCTAGGACCAAGGATTAAATGTTTTAAATGCAACCAGTGGGGCCATGTAGCATATATATGTCCACAGAGGCAAGGTGGAGAACAAAGGTTGGGAGAGCCTGCAAGTGGAAATGACAAAAAGCCAACAGTAGATTGTCTTGAGACAACAAGGGTACCAAACTACCACAAGAGGTTATATCCTATCTTAGTGAATGGCAAATAGACCACTGTTAATAGAGAGACAGCCTCTGACATAACCATTGCAAAGCCTGCAATGGTTTCAGAGGAGCACTACTTCCCTGGGCAGTCTACTCCAGTCAGAGCTTTAGGAGGGACCCATTCCAAATACCTTTGGCTAGGGTTCACCTTGACTGGGAGGGTGGAAAAGGAAGCCAGAAAGTAGGTGTGTTTGAGAATATCTCTGCAGATGCCCTGATAGGGAATGATTTTGATAATGCAGTACCATGTGTTCATTCAGTTACACACAGTCAGGCTTGGAGACAACATGTGGATCTGGTAGCCTGGTGCAGACCCAGACAGACCGCACACTTGCAGCCAGGACTGGTGAGGTGGTTTCTTCAGGGAGGGAGCTACCCTGTGGCAGGGAGACTGAAGGTGAGCAACAGCTGCTTGTGGGTACTGATGTTCTCTTGGACAAAGTGACTGCAAGGGCAAAGGTGAGTAATAGTACCCAGGCTGACAGTGAGGCACCGTTGTCAGAGGATACCAGACTTCCTGTGGAATGGGAGCCGAGAAGGGTTACAAAGAGAGAGCTGAGATAGGCTTACCTCTCAGACTCTACATTACAAGACCTGAGTTAGGTAGCTAGTGAGGCACCTGATTCTCAAGGGAAGGGGGAATCTGTATACTGGGACAAAGAGTTACTGTATAGAAAGTGGACCCCTGAGGGAGGGCTAGAGGGTAAGAGGATACAGCAGTTGGTAGTGCCCAGAGCCTACCATCTGGCACTTCTAGGCATAGCCCATGATATTCTCTTTGCAGGTTATATGGGCATAAAACATACAAAGAGATGTATTATGCAGAACTTCTGTTGGCCTGGGATTTCCAGAGATGTCCAAATAACGAACGAATGAGATAAGAAAACTCACTTTATTTAAAACACAAAACAAAGCTTTCGGGAATAACCCTTTCTCAGTGTCTGTTAATACATTTTAAACTAAGAACATTTTCATTATATAACAAGGACAGACAAAAACCACATGACACAGCCCACCTATAAGACAATGTATGAAAAAACAATCAAACATTTAAAGCTATATCTCTATATTTAAAACCATGTTAAGCACAACTGCATTACTAGTATATTAAAAAATATATGTCATAAAATACTGCATAAACGCAATTATGTAAAATAATCAATACATATCCCATAAAAACAAAAAATATATAATACAGCGATTAATGATATTGTTTCTGTTTGAATTCCAACATTGGTTTAATAGTAACCACATTATTCAATCCAGGTTTTTTATCAGCATTCAACCTGATAATCCATTTGCATTCAGCAATATCAAGTTTATTAATTGTGTCACCTTACCTTAAACCTTTATTTATTATTTGCAAAATTTTGAATTTAAAGCTATGTTTTTCATTCTCATCTTTTTTATGTTATGCTAAGGCATTAGTAAGAATATGCCTTCTCATTTCTGATTTGTGTTCTATAATTCTTTCTTTTAATGATCGTGAGCATTTCCCAAATAAAATGCAGTGCATTGTGTACAAGTAGCCAAATATACAATTAAAGTAGTCCTACATGTTGCTTGACATCGAATATCAAACTTGATTTTATTACTTGGTTGTACAAATATTTTCTCCATACATATATCTCTACAGCAACTACAAGTATAGCAGGGTGTAGTACCCATTTTATTCATTACTATTGGTATTACATTAATTTCAAAATCTTTATAACAAAGCCTTCTCTTCAAATTGTACATATTTCTATGTACAAATTTTGGAAAAATGCCCAGAAGTTTATTTAATTCAGGCTGAGCCATAAAGATACGCCAATTCTTTTCAATTATTTTTTGACATATTTAGACAAATTAGTATATGTCATTGTATACCTTAAAATATTCTGTGGTGTATCATTCTCATTAGCTTGGAACAACTATATCACTAAAAAAGGGACATGCATAACTATTTCTATTTTTTAGTATGTCATCCTTTATTTCATTAACCATTATCATCCTATAACCTCTATTGTAAAATTCACGGCACATAGTTTCCATTTGCTGCTCACATTTATGAAGATCTGTGTTAAGTCTACTAACACGCAATAATTGACTTTTAACTATTCCACGAAATACATGACCAGCATGCATACTATTTCCATGTGTATATCTATTTACTTGTACCTTTTTCTGAAAAACTGTAGTTTCTAGCAAATTATCACCATTTTTATATATTTCAACATCCAAAAAAGACATTTTTAAATTGGATGAACACATAGTAAATTTCAAAAATTCTGTAGTATCATTCAAATAAGACACAAAGCATGTTAGTTGCTTTTGTGTGCCTTCCCATAAAAGGAAGCAATCATCTACAAAGTGCTGATAAAATAATATATTGTTTTTATACAGATTTTTATCACCATATATATGATTTTTTTCCCATTGACTGAGGACATTGTTTGCGTATGTATTAGCCATGGGCGTACCCATGGCTACACCGGCAATCTGCAAGTAGTATTGTTTGTTAAACATAAAGACGTTTTTCTCCAAAATTATTTCTAATACACTACACAGAACTTCAATATCTCTCCCTCTATTATTAGTGTTTTCACATAAAAAACTGTGGACAGCGTCAACGCCATAGTCATTAGGTATGACTGTGAACAGAGATGCTATGTCCATAGTCACCATTAAATATTCACGTTCTTTATTCATAATACACCACTGATATAACTTTTTTAAAAAATCACCTGTGTCCTTTATATAGCTAGGACACAGAGTCAGATAT
Source organism: Protopterus annectens (assembly GCF_019279795.1). Classification (NCBI taxonomy): domain Eukaryota; kingdom Metazoa; phylum Chordata; order Ceratodontiformes; family Protopteridae; genus Protopterus; species Protopterus annectens. Next base: position 305,779,459 of record NC_056738.1, on the reverse strand, counting down.
TTACTTAGTCTCTCCTGAATATAAATAGATAGAGGTTCTGTTGACCAACCTCGCCCTGATACAATAGGCCGCAACGACGGTAGTGTAGAAGATTTATGTAACTTAGGTATACCATAAACTACTGGAATGACCGGAGTTGAAACAGAAAAATAATTGAAAATTTCTAAAACTGATGTCACCTTGCGCTTGTAAATCATACACAAACATGTTCACATCACTAATAATTTTTTTAACATCAATCAAGGTGATCTCCTTAAACATTTGTTTATCACCCAAAAAGTTATACATTGAAGCAAGATAATTGGTTTTATCAAAAATCACAATGGCACCCCCTTTGTCTGCCTGCTTAATTATAATATTTTTATTTTCAATCAGTGACTTATTGGCCTCACTCTCTTTATATGTTATATTATATGAATACCTTTTCAATTTGTGTCTAGACACATCATCATATAACTGTCTTAGTTCTTCTTCACAAATAGAACTAAAAGCATTCAATATAGGAAAGTTATTGGGTATAAATACACTTTTTTCTTCAGCCTCACTTGTGCACCATTATTCATATCCTTAAAGAACATTTTCAAACTAATATTACGAATAAATGTTTTTAAATCAGTCAAGGCTTCAACTATAGTGTCATTGACACTTACAATGAATTGTAAGCCTTTATCTAGAAGCCTTTCCATGTCAGCAGTCAGAATAAATGAAGATAAATTTACCACTGATGAATGCGGCTTACCAGTTACTTTCGTACCTGTTTGTTGTTCGGTAAAGGACTGTTGTTTTTCCTTTTGCCCACATTGAGGTTGAAACGTTGTTGTCAGTGGCCTCTGGACTGAGGTTGACTCTTTGTTTCTACCTTCTCGGGCAAATTTGGGATTATTGGATGTTTGAGGTTAAAAAAAAAACTCAGTTTGTTTAACTTTCATGGTCGATACGTTTGGCGGATCTCCTAATATCTGCTCACATTCAATTTCAGAATCCCTCACTGTGGGAGTAGCCATTGTTACTTGCTTCTGATTGGTTAAACATTATCCACAGGTGGAATTTCGCATCGTTCTTTCTTCATCATTACTCTCTCCTTGACCGGACTCTCACTGTGGGCGGGTCTGTCTTTCACGCATGACCGGAACATTTTGAACTTCAAAGTCATCCAAAACATCTAGTCTATTAGTTTTTTTTTCCTTTTGTAGAGATGGCTTTCCGTTATTATTAATATTGTTGGTGTTAGTCCTCGGCCAAGAAAAAATATGACCGAGCCTGAAATCATTAATATCTCTGAGTAATTTATGTTGCTTTATCACTTGTAACCTGTTGTCAAGCATTTTTACTCTATTAATCATTAGTTGATATGCGCCAGATATATGTACAAAGTCGCTAGAACTTAACAATTCATTTTCTATTTTCAAGATTTCATCCGACAATTCCTTTTCTATAGGCAGAAAAAAGTTATTCATTAATTGCATATATTTTTTGCTCAATTTCAAATTTAATTGTTGCCAGGTTTTTAAAAGTTCTGGATATGTATTGGCATATGCCAGCATTTTTAATATACGCAGTCCCCTAGGGACTATATTAAATTCAAGGTACGCTAGGAAACTCAAACGCTGCCACTGATATTTTTTAAAAGTCTGTACTTTTCTTTCCAGCTGGGTCAGTAAGTTATTAAGCTGTTCATTTTTCTCAGGAAAAGTTTCTACACTTAGATTCTTATTGGCCATCACATGAGAAACAAGTGGATTATCTGTTTGTAGTAATAAGTCTCGCAATGATTTTTTAGCACCTTTTTCGTTGTCTTTACATTGTATCTGTGATAATTGCATCAGCTGTGTCATCATGTAGGCTGTCCTTATTTCAAAGCAAAGGATGAGCAACCTGAGATATTTTCTTTGACAGATTTAAACCCTGGTTGGAGTATTTTTTCATCTGAGATATTTTCTTTGACAGATTTAAACCCTGGTTGGAGTATTTTTTCATCTGAGATATTTTCTTTGACAAGATTTAAACCCTGGTTGGAGTATTTTTTCATCTGAGATATTTTCTTTGACTACTGGCTCTGAATAGAGAAGATTTAAACCCTGGTTGGAGTATTTTTTCATCTGAGATATTTTCTTTGACCATTATTTGGACATTTTACTGGCTCTGAATAGAGAAGATTTAAACCCTGGTTGGAGTATTTTTTCATCATTTCCAGAGATGTAACAGGGTTTGAAAAAGGTATTACACCAAAAGCGCTTATCCGGTTTATGAGCCAGTGTGTTTATTTTATTTTATCTTATCATATATTTTATTAAAGTTTTCACATTTTAAGTGTTTTTAAGTGGAATTGGTGGCAGAACCATTTGTTTTTGGAGTTTTATATTTTGATGTGCTCTGCCTTTGGTGATGCTACTTCTTTTTTTTTGCCTTTTTTTTGCCCATGTAACAGGGTACTGCAGGACCTGTGAGCAGTGCTAAATGGTAGGCAGGGCAGGCGACAAGGTGAAAGCTCATTTGATGGCTTTGCCTGTGTTTGAGCAGCCATTTCAATGGGTAGCTATGGCTATTCTGGAGCCTCTGAATACCCCAAGTTCCATAAGGAAAAAGTATATCCTAGTGGTAGTAGATTATGCCACCAAATACCCTGAGGCAGTGGCTCTGTACTCCACTGAGGCAGAAAAGGTGGCAAATGCTTTGTTAGAAATTTTCAACAGGGTATGTTTCCCAAACAAAATACTGACTGACAGAGGTGCCAATTTCATGTCAGACCTGCTGACTTGTCTGTGGAAGTACTGTGGGATGAAGCACCTAAAGACCACCCCCTACCATCTCCACACTAATGATCATGTTGAGATGTTAAACTTTACACTCAAGACAATGCTGCAGGCATTTGCAGACCAGTTTATGAGGGACTGGGACAAATATTTGCCCCATCTGCTGTTTGCTTACAGAGATGTTCTCCAGGAATCCACAGGTTTTTCACCCTTTGAGTTGTTGTATGGTCAGAGGGTGAGGGGACCTCTAGATTTAATTTGAGATGAGTGGGAGGGTGAGTGTGAATCCCGCAAGAAGTCTGTTGTTGCATATGTCCTAAATCTCAGGACAAGGCTCAGTGAACTCATGTGCTTGGACCAGGAGAACCTGGCAGAAGCCCAACAGCAGAAAAAGGTCTTTTATGACAGGAATGCTGCAGCTAGAGAGTATGCTGTAGGGCAGCATGTAATGGTTCTCATTCCTATCAGACATAACAAGCTGGAGGGAGCTTGGGAGGGACTCTCCAAGGTGTTAGGGAAGGTCAGTGATGTTAACTACATGGTAGAACTGCTAGGTAGGAGGCAGAGGCACAAACTGTACCATGTTAACATGATGAAACCTTACCATGATAGGGATTGTGCTGAGTATTTGCAGTGGATTGCAGGAAGAGTCTGAGGGAGATCTGGTGACTGATCTCCTCAGTGAGGCTTGGACTGACACCTCATTGGAAGGGGTAGTAATGTCCCAGTAGTTGTCCCCTACACAGGTTCAAGAAATCTGAGAAGTGTTACAGGAGTTTGGGGACATGTTCACTGGGAAACCAGGGTGCACCCACTACCCCAAAGGCCTATTAAGCAGGCCCCTTATAGGGTGCATGAAAGAGTCAAACAGAAATGTTGGAACTAGGGGTAATTCAAGAGTCCAGCAGTCCCTGGGCCTCCCCAGTGGTGCTGGTACCAAAGAAGGGTGGCAGCACCAGGTTCTGTGTGGACTACAGGGAATTAAATAGTTGCACAGAATCAGACACTTATCCCATGCCTAGAACAGATGAAGCCCTAGAGCAGCTGGGTGGAGCCAAGTATCTTATCACCATTGATCTTACCAAGGGTTACTGGCAGGTGCTCTTGACTCCCAGTGCTTGGGAGAGGTCAGCTTTTATGACTCCTTTTGGCTTCTATGAGTTCACAAAGATGCCCTCTGGGATGAAAAATGCCCCAGCAACTTTCCAGAGGCCTGTAGGTAGTATTCTAGCAGGAGCAGAAGATTTTACCATTGCTTACATAGATGATATTGCCATCTACAGCCATTCCTGGTAAGAGCACCTTCCACATGTCAGGAAGATGCTGGGCAGACTACAGGAGGGCAGAGTTGACCATTAAGCCCAGCAAATGTCAGGTGGTTATGGCAGAGGTCTCCTACATGTGACATATAGTGGGGAGTGGTAAGATCAGGCAAGAACCAGCCAAAGTGGAAGCCATTCAGGCATGGCCTGCCCCTTTTACCAAAAAGCAAGTGATGGCATTTTTAGGGGCAGCAGGGTACTACAGAATGTTTGACCCCAATTATAGTACCATAGTTGCTCCCCTCATAGAGCTGAGAAGGAAAAACTGGCCAGATAAGGTAGTGAGGATCCCAGCTTGTGAACGGGCATTCCAGAAGCTTAAAGGAGCTTTGGGGGACCCCCTCTGTTAGCCAGTTCAGATTACAGCAAAAGATTTGTTGTGCAGGTGGATGCTTTGAACCATGGGGGGCTGTACTTAGCCAGATTTCTTCAGAGGGAGAAGAGCACCCAGTGGTTTATCTCAGTTGCAGGCTCCAACCCAGGGAGGAATGCTATGCAGCTATAGAAAAGGAATGTCTAGCCATAGTGTGGGGACTGCAGAAACCTCAGCCTTATCTGTATGGACGGAAATTCGCTGTAGTTACAGACCACAATCCCTTAACATGGCTACATTGCGGCAGCCAGTAAAATGCCAAGTTTCTAAGATGGAGCCTTGGGCTGGAAGCATATGATATGACAGTGCAGCACCACAGTGAGGTCAGCAATACCAGCTCAGATGGGCTCTCAAGACAGTAAATGGGGTAAGATATTTCCAGATAGGCTCAACCCTCTCAAGCAATGTTTCTCAAGGATTATTTGAAAAACTAGCTTGGGTTTTCAGAGGGGAGAATTGTGAAGGCTGCCAGCCCAGCTAGCTAGAATTTTGTAAATAATCCTGTCATTTGTAAATATTAATATGATCCATAGGCTTGTCTTACAAATGTAAGTAAACTACAAGTTATGTGCTGAGCTTCAAAAATGTAACCACAGTGCACATTGCTGGAGAAGAGCAGAAATGTATATGGACTATATGGCTATTCAAATGTATGTTTTCATGGTAGAATTTGGAACATACAGAGTTAACTTGCAAACTCTGATAAAATAAGTAAAGGGTTTTAAGATGTTCCATGAAGTTAGTTAATACAGCAGAGACAGAATGTCTGCAGCTAGAAAACATAAATAGTTATAGGTTTCAAAGGTAAAAGTGTTCAACAGTTTTATGACTTCCAGCTCCAAGCAAAACTTCTGAGAAATAAGTATTTTTGACATAGAGATGTTAAATTTTAAGTTCCTATTAGCCTGGGAACTAAAGGCAGAGGTGAAAAAGAATTATGTCATCTGAGATAACCCATCAGAAGTGTTTGATAGTAATTTAAGAACTATCTCGGAGAGTAAGTCTGTGTATTTTGTATCTTGTCTTTGGACTTGTAAATATCCATTCAGCACTTGCATTTGCCTGGCTCTGTAAGTAAGTTATTTATAACATAGTTTCTCTTAGAGATAGATAGGAATATAGTAAAATCAGTCTAGATGTTTTCTGTATTTATGTGAGACTGTCCTGCAATGTTGTTTTAAAATATTTCCTGTGATTCTGAACTCTGTTGTCATTGTATTGAGTTATTGAGTATTGTCTTGTTCTTTTATTATTTATTATTAAATATATGTAAACCTTTTAACTGTGGCTGGTTTGTTTAGAGATGTTTAAGCTCTTAGAGTACTTGCATATGCATTTGGGGACACTGCACAGGCCACTCTTAAATAACCTTGGCCTTGGTCACACTTACTATTTGGATAATAGTAACATTACACAGTAGAATTGGTCGTCCTTTGGGAAGGCCCTTATAGTAGCTGAAAAAGGATGGTTGATGGCAGTGGTTTCTACCTTACAGTCTGGGCAGAAGGGGGCATAGCTAGTAAACATGTGCCAGCCTCCCTTAGGAGTGTCTGTGTGTTTGTATACAATTCATATCTCAAAGTGTATGTGTGTGTGTGTGTGTGTGTGTGTGTGTGTGTGTGTGTGTGTGTGTGTGTGTGTGTGTGTGTGTGTGTGTGTGTGTGTGCATGTGTGTGTGTGTGTGTGTGTGTGTCAGCTACTTGGGCAGGGACATGAAGCACTGGTTGGACAGAGAGGGTGCTGGACATTTTGGCTTGACCACTAGGCTGAGATCTTAACCCTATAGCTATGCCATTGGGGAGTCTTATTGGGGATCTGGAGAGAGAGGGAGAAACCAGCCCCAGACTGATTGTGAACTATGTGTGCTCTTGAGGGAAATTGTACTTTAGTGTGTGTACTTGTCATCCTCCCAATGTGCACGTCCCTTACTGGTGTTAGTGGTGAGGATTGAGGCTCCTTGATTACTGGGCCAGTGCAGGGGCGTCACATAAGTATATAACTTCTGGATCAGGTTTGTGAATAGTGTATAAAATTAAAAAGACTGAAGAATTTTATGCATCCTATCTGCCTTTTTAGGGACAGCTGTCTGACTATCAAGAAAATTGCAGGCAGTCAGACACGTATCACGTATAACAAGGCACGAGGAATGGGTGTAGTTTCTGGAAAATCCTTCTAAAACAAATCTTAGTATTTTTTGAGAGACTGAGAAACCTTAGTGTTCTTCCACTAAAAATAATGGAACATTCTAGCAATAGTGTCAGAGGAAGAGAAACTCCAACAAGGAGAATTAGAAAGTAAGCTCTCCTCTAAGTCTGAATCAGAAATCTGAGGATAAAACCCTGAATTTGTCCCTGCATCTTCCTGTTCAGATTCAGAATCTTGAATCTGTTCAGGAAAGGAGGCATCCCTCTTTCTTTTACTGGAAACTACTCTACAAGAAGGATCAATTTTCATCATCATCATCATCAACCCCCTCCCTTTTTCCCATTTTCTACATGGGGTCAGGGTGTCATGTCAACTGTCACCATCTCTCTCTCTCTATTCAGCGCCAGTCTCCTGCCTTCTTTGACACTCATGTCTGACTGTCGCAGATCTCTTCTTACACAATACATCCACCTCTTTGCTGGACGCCATTGTTTCCTCTTGCCTTCTTCCTGTCTGTCCCAAATATTCTTCACCAGATTATCTTCTGTTTTCCTGCACATGTGCCAGATTTACTATAATCTGTTTTATTTGACCTTTTCTGCAATTGGAGCTACTTTGGCTTCTACTGTTATGTCCTTATTTCTTCATCTGTCCCACAGTGTGCACCTTACCACCCATCTCAGGCATTTCATCTTCATCACCTGTAGCTTCCTCAACTGTTCTGCCTTAACTACCCGTGTTTCTGTACCATACAGTAGTACTGGTTGCAAAACTGTTTTGTACACATTACCTTTCAGCTTCTTTGGCATTCTTCTGCCATATACTACACTTGACATACTGTACCAGCTGGCCACGGCCCATCTGGTTCAAGCTTTGACCTCCTCATTCAGACATCTTCTCTCCTCAGCCACACCTCTTAGATACTTGAAGCTGTTAACCTGTTCCACTGTTTTCACTTCTATCTCAGTTCTCAGCTACTTCTGAACTCAACCATTTGCTGCCATTGCAAACTGACTTATCTGTACCCAGTTTCATCCCATGTGCCTTCAATTTTGCATTCCATTCCCCTATTCTTTGCCGATGGTCTTGCTCAGAGTCTGCCTGTAATGCTACATGATCCACATACAGCAACTTTGTTGAACAATCCCCTCTGACCTGTTTGTTAATGTAGTCCATCACCAGTGTGAACAGCAGTGGGCTCAGAGATGAACCCTGGTACACACCCACTCCCACTGGGAACCCCACTGTAAGACCAAACACTGTTCGTACTTAAGTCATTGGGTCTGTGTACATAGCTTGCACTAATTCTATCAGTATTTTGGGAGCTTCAAACCACTGCAGTACTGCTTAAATCAGCTTTTTTGAGACCTTGTCATATGCTTTCTCCAAGTCTATGAATGCCCAGTTGAACTATTTCTTCATCTCTAACTTCTTCTCAACTATCTTTCTCACTGCAAACATCGATTCAATTGTGCTGCATCCTGATCTGAATCCATACTGCTCATCTTCCATCTTACTTTCTACTGATCTACACATTCATTTATTAATCACCTTCTCCAGAACTTTCATGCAGTGTGACAGGAGTTTGATACCGCTGTACTCCCCACAGTTATGAATGTCCCCTTTGTTCTTGAACACTGGCACTAGTATGCTTATTCTCCAGTCATCTGTGATATGTCTTTTTCTTCACACTGTTTCGAGTACTCTCAGGAGATATTTCTCCCCTATTTCACCCAAATTCTTTAACATATCTGCTGTGACCTCATCTGAGCCTGCTGCTTTCCCTGTCTTCATCTTCCTTAGCTCTGTTCTTACTTCTTCTAGGATGGGCTCCTCTTCTTCTCTCATTGTAGGCTGTGTCTGGGGCAGTGCAGCTTCTGTGGGGTTTTCTTCTTTCAGAAGCTGATGAATGTACTCCTTCCATGTACCTTTGATATTATGTGGACTGTTGAGCAGGTTGCTACTGACATCCCTTATGAAGGCTGTCTGACTATCTTCTTTATCTTTCTGTCTTTGCCTTGCAACCTGATATAGTTTCTTTGTGCAATCTATTGAATCTTTTTCCAGAAGCTGGTAGAGTGCTTCTCATGCCTTGTTCATTGCTATGGCAACTCCTTTCTTAGCTTCTTTATTAGCCAACTAGTATTCCTTCCTAGCCTAGGCCATCTTTTCTATCTCCCATTTTTTCTGCATGCTTCTTTCTTTTAATGACTTCCTGGACTTCTGCATTCCACCACCAGCTTTCCTTATGTACTTAATTTCCATACCTGTCATGACCACATATCTGTTCTGTTGTGTAGTTTTCACACATGCTGTTTTGAAGCACTGCACTGCCCTTCCATCTTGTCTTCTGAATACATTGGATGTCCAGCCTGCTCCTTAGAATTGTGTCATCCACTTCCAAGCTGCATCCTGTCAGTGAACCTACACTGAATGCAACAATTCTTAGTTTATGTTTGGCAAGTTGATTGGTTTTATGTCCAGCTTTCACTCAATAGAGCTGCCCCAGTTAACCCAAGTTGGGCAAATGGACACTGGCTGGCCAGTAGCTTATTGACTAGGGCTGTTGAGCTTTATGGTGGACACATGCTGGCCAGTAGGGGCACATACTCCCCTCCCACCATTAGCATGGGTCCCTGGCCTAATTTGAAGTAGACTGACCGATAACCTGAATTAAACCATGAGCCAGTCCCAGTAAACTACTCCTATCCAAAGAAATTTGAAGAGGAGTAGATAAATGCTTGGTTTTCTGTTTAATTTTAACCAGAAAAATGGGGCCAAATATGTTACCAATGGCAGCCACTGCTTTCCCAGGGATGTGCACAGCATTGTGACACAGCAAGGAAACCTTCCTTTTTCCCTGTTCCAGGAACAACAAGAGTGTTTCTCCCTTGCCCACTGAGGGGCTCTAGGTACTACATCAGAGGAATATGGAGTAAAAGATGAGTATTCTGATGTACAACAAATGGACACAGCAGAATCACCCACCTGCAGCTGAGGCAAATTGCTAGCCTGCTGTGGTGACAAAGGTTGTTTGCTTAACTTTTTCTTTGTGTGGCTGGAAGAAGGACCAACAGTGGGATTGACAATCTGTTCCATGGTCATGCTGAAAAAGGTGCCGCCTTCCTTTGTGAAAACAATTAGCAATGCCAGTAAAACTACTAGTTCTCAAAAGTTACTTTTTTGACAGAAAAAAAGCACAGTAAAAAGACTTTCAAACACTATGGCAGCCCCACAATATTAAAATAAATGCAATTTCTCCACAGAAGATATTTTTATCAGTTAGTTAACATTACTTTTAAACTAACAGAAACAATGAGTGCTCTGTTTAAAAAGTTTGTTACAGTCTTGAGACAATCAGTTAAAACACAACACAGCTACTTTGAAAATAGCTTTCCTGAAGAGAAAAGTAATAAAGCATCAGTAAAAAAATAAGAAAATGAAAGTTGTTTCACCTCAAAATAACTCATTGCCCAGTTAAGTAAAGCTCAAGCTGACAGTCTAGCCTCAAAAGCCTTACAGGAGCATACTGTTCAGTGGCAGTAAAGCTCTGAAGGGCTTTGTACCCAAACTTGTCTTTAGCCAGCTCAGCTCAAGCTGCTTGACAGTTTGGGTGAGTGGAAGGTGCCCTGAAGTTTTGGAAGCTGCGCGGCTGTTATATCATTGGCAGGATATAACCCATACAGCTAAGAGTATTGCAGCAGTGATCAGTATGAAGAACATCAAAGAATGCACCCTTCATTTAAAAGAAAATGATCTAAGGGAAGAGTTGCTTGTTTTAATAGAGATGGATGAAAGAAATGGATTGCTGAAAGTTAATAAGACCCAAAATGCTAGATGTCTGATAAAACAGATGAACACAGTAATCGACTGTTAACAGAAATTCATGTGATATAACAGAAGCAAATAGGCTATACTACTGTGCAGCTAAATTACTAAAAGATAAACCCCCAGATTCTCAAAAGCTTGCACAGAGTGCAAAATCGGCGCAGGAGCCCACGCAGGCAATATGTCTGCGTGCGATCCAGGAACAGCCTGCAGGAGTGTGCATGAGCACTCCTGCACTAATCTTGCATGGACTAAGACCTGGTATGTAAATCAGCCCATTTGCAGGTGAAATCCACGCAAATGAGGTGATTTTGCAATCCAGGAAGCTTGCAACAGTCCATGCAAAACTAGTGCTATCTGCAGAAATGTACTCGGTTAGTAACCGAGTACATTTCTGCAAAATCCAAAACGGAGCTACGACAGCTCCAGATAAAGGCTGCATATCATTGAGGAAGTATGCCAATGTCCAAGTATAAGGCCAGTGGCATTGCAAACAATACAGAAAATAAAAAAATCAACTTTTTTTTTTTTAGCCAATCTCGGTTGTTTAAGCATAGGGCAGCAGCACGCAAACGGGATTGGGGGAAAAATAAGAAAATAAACCTAAAATAAGCATTCTAACTAAAATCAGTATTCTGCCATGCAAGTCAATGGCAGGCAGAAGACAACTTGGCCACTGAGTAGTGGTTGCTAATGGGGGAGGCTCAGTTTGACACATGTAAAGATGGATTAGCAGGCAATCCTATGCAAATGAGGGGAAGGATAGTGAATCCCAGTTTTCCCCAGCATGTGAGTCAGGTCCCAACAGTGTAAGAGTATGAATAGCTGGGTGCAAGACTAGGAGGTAGGTTACATAATGGGGGTGTGTGTCAGGCATACTGTAAGCGGATTGGAGCCCTGTGGCTTGGGTTTGCTCCTAGCTTAGCACAGCTAAGCTAAGGGGGGGGGGTCTAAACCTGCCTAGCACACTTTACAAAGTGTAAGCTGGTGTGTGCACCACGCACCAGGTTTTACAGGAAGAAAAAAGAAGTTAAACCAGGAAATAACAGCAGTGTGCACATTTGAGCACTCTGTTTGTGTGACACGCACACGGGCTTAAACAGAAGGGCAATGGGAAGAGAAAACAGCAGTAGGAAGGTAATCAAGGAGTACTAGCTTAGCTGCCAGGTGAAACATATCAGAACCAGGCAATTACACAGGCAGGCAGCAGACCAGCCCAGCCCAGAACACTATTATAAACTATGCAAACACCTACCCCTCTATTTTTTCCCACACTCTATACCACCAGTGTAAACAAGCGGGGAACTTTTAGCACTCACAACAGCAAAATGTTAGGGGCTGCAATAGCTATCATAGAACTTGGAGAAGAGTCTGAGGGTGGTGAGGATGTGAATGCTGCTGAGCAACGCACAGTGAGGAGACGGAGAAGAGTGTACAGACCCAGGGTAACCTACCAAGGGCTACATGAGCTGGAGATAGTGGAGCGCTATAGGGTGGACAGGGACCTCCTACAGCAAATTGTTGAGCTGTGCCGGCCATGCCTCACACAGAACTAACAGAGAGGAACCCATCCCAGTGGATACCAAGGTATGTTTTGGCCTAGTACTAGCTACAGGTACCTTCCAAAGGCCAACTGGGGATATGATGGGGATTTCACAGGCATCAGCATCCAGGGTACTTCACCAGTTCCTGGATGCCATGTCAGCACATGTCGGTGAGCACGTATATTTCCCCAACACCCGTAAGGTGTTAGCCAGCAATCTGTGTCTCTTCCACCAAATAGCAGAATACCATGAGGTAGTGGGTGCAATAGACTGCACGCACATGCGCATCAAAGCACCACCCGGTGAGTGGGGTAGGGTCTATATCTACCACAAGGCTTCCCCTCCATCAACTGCCAGGTTGTGTGCGATGCCCAGGGCATAATAATGAACGTGTGTGCTGGCTGCCCTGGTAGCTATCACGATTCCCATATCTGGCATCTGATGCAGCTGTACCAGAGATTTGCCAGTGGGGACATCCCTCACGGTCACCTAGTGGGGGATGCTGGATACACACTGGAGCCATGGCTGATGACACCCATCAGAAATGGACACACACCCAAACAAGAACTCCATAATGATGCACACGCACAAACAAGAACCATAATAGAGCGTGTGTTTGGGATGCTCAAGTCACGGTTCTGGTGCCTGGACACATCCGGTGGAGCCTTGCAGTACTCACTAGCTACATGTACCCAAATTGTCCTTGTATGTGCCATGCTACACAATATGATCCTGCAGAAACAGCTGCAGCATGGGGCAGGGCCACACAGCCCCCCACCATTGCCAAGGCCTGCACAGGCACAGAGTTACTCAGAGGAGAAACAACCTAAGCCTGCCCCATTAGGCAGAAGGAAGCGTGCCCAGTATGCCCTGGTCTTGGCAAAGAGGCAACACATAGCACATACACTGACACAGGAGGGACCCAGGGAATAACACTTCTCTCTGACTCTCACATATAGTAAAAGGGATGCCTAACATTACACTACCTGTGCCGAACCATGTGTAGGGAGTGTACTATGTGCATCCGACATAGGCAGCTCTGCAGCACCACCTTCAATACTGGGACACCCACAAGGTAAGTGACTCACACATGCCAGTCGAGGGGGGGGTCACATACCCAACAACAGTCACAGCCAGCATGACAGGTAAAGACAAGCACAAACAAATGCTGTACTATAGCCTCTGAATGAGGCCTATGAGTAACCTCCCCCCCAGGCCTACACAGACAGACTACAGCAGGACTGCAGTACAAACTACCTGGACTTGATCCACACATGCAATACAGACAGCCATACTGGGCATGCTCACACACTTAGAGAAATGAAGGCAATGTCAGTCAACAACATACTGAAAGGTCATACTGGCCATGCTCACACACTTAAACACATGAAGGCCATGTCTGCAAACACCAGTGGACCAGACATATCTGGCAGTTGCAGTTGTTAGTGCAGACACTTGTCAGTATGCACCACTCATGCCTTGCACACACAGTGGATAGGAATACAGACATGTATGTAAGGACAACACACTATAATAAGCCAAAGGTAGATGGACATAGATGTGTGGAAAAGGGTGACAGTGACAAGGAGCCATCCAGGCCTGCCCCACCTACCACACAGCCAAAGGGCCCCAAAATACATGATGTGCAGATGTCACTCACTGCAGATACTAGACACCAGTACCTGTCAGCATTACAGACTATGTGGTGCACGTGCCAGCTGTGCAACATGACCGTACAAGGAAGTAGTCATCTAGTAGCTGTATACATGTCCCTGTGACATATGACCCCGTGTGTGGCTGCATGTGGCGTGTCAACCCCTAGATGAATGGGTTATGGCCCATGCACACACCACCCTCCCCATAGCCCTACTATGACAAGCCTGCTGAGGTCATCCAATGTGAAATACACCTTTGGGAAAGCTGTAGCCCAGTAATCTCCATGGCACATCCCATAACTGCGTACTGCTGTAGTGTGATAAGCTAGTTAGGTAGGAGTTCTAGCTCCAGACTTGGCAACTGTGAGTGTGTGTCTGTTTGTGTGTGTGTCTAACTGTGTAGAGAGCAATGCTGTTTATGCTACTCACACACCTTAGAAGTCATATGCCCAACTTTGGAAAGGCTGCTGATGTCACCCACCTAGAAATACACCTCTGGGAATATTGTAGCCCAGTAATCTTTGTAGCGTATCCAGTAACTGCATATTGCTGTCTTGTGATTTAGAACAGTGGTAGGGTCCATCCCTACCCATGGCAGTTTGGGATGTTTTGTGCGTGTTTCAATGACTGTGTATGGAGCAATGCATTATAGGCTAGTCACACTCAGTACTTTTCAAATGGCCTACTTTGGCAAGCCTGCTGATGTCACTCATTGTGAAATACACCTTTGGGGAAGAAGGTCTTTAGTAATCCTCATGGTGCGTCCTATAACAGCTCCATGCTGTAGTGTGATAGAGACCTTTGCTAGGGGTTCAATACCCACACATGTCAGTTGTGGATGTTTTGTGTGTGTGTCACTGTCTGTGTAGGGAGAAATGCATTTTAGGCTAGTCACACACAGTACATTTCAACTGCCCTACTTTGGCAATCCTGCTGTCATTCAAATACACCTTTGGGGAAGAAGTTCTCTAGTAATCCCTGTGGTGCGTCCTATAACAGCTCCATGCTGTAGTGTGATATAGATCTCTGTGAGGGGTTCTATACCCACACATGTCAGTTGTGGACATTTTGTGTGTGTGTCACTGTCTATGTAGGGAGCAATGCATTTTAGGCTAGTCACTCACAGTACATTTCAAATGCCCTACTTTCGCAATCTTGCTGATGTTATTCATTGTGAAATATACCTTTGGGGAAGGAGTACTCCAGTAATGTCTGTGATGCCTACTATAACTGCGTAGTGCTGTAGTGTAATAAACTAGTTAGGCAGGGGTTCTACTCCCAGACATGACAGGTGTGTGTGTGTGTGTGTGTGTGTGTGTGTGTGTGTGTGTGTGTGTGTGTGTGTGTGTGTGTGTGTGTGTGTGTGTGTTTGTAACTCGTATCCTGTGTAGAGGTGGTTGTGAGTGTGTGACACCTGTGGCCAATGTGGAGTGGGTTTCGCATATTTCTTATATGGTGGCCCTACTATATATCACACTGTCCACTGTACAGGGATAACAGATGTGAAATAGCTGAGAGGCTGGGGTGCAAAGCCGTACCCATACATGTGACATCAAGGCCAGGCAATCACAGTTAGCAACCCCAGTATCACCCAGAGCACACTCTCAACCCATGTCTCATACACACACACATTTTAAGTGATGCTCATGATCAGCTGATGGCCTCTGCCCGAATTGCAGCCCTCCCCTACCTGATTGCATGTAAAACAGCTGTAGAAACATTCCCATAGCCAATTGCATGGAAACACTATCTAGGAACATCATGGTGGTGTTGGCCCTTTTCATTCACTGTGAGCAGGAACTAGATCTGTCATTTGACAAACAGCATCTCAGATGGATTGAGGATTTACCTCTAACAACTGCGGTGGTGGTGCTGCAGTAGCGTTGTCACCTCACAGTAAGATGTTGTCCTGTTTGATTCTCAGCTAGAGCATCTTCTGTGTGGAGACATGCATGAATGGGCGTACCTTCGTTGAAGGTTGTGCATCAGAGCTGGCAACTCGGCACGTAAAAATCTACTGCCAATCATTAGCAGGCCGGAGTTCCACTGTGGTGACCCCTAACCGGGAAAAGCTGAAAGACACAACAACAGACACTGTGGAAAGAGGGCAACAAACAGAAGGGGGGTGTGCCTGACTTGACTACAGACTGTAAGTGCCCTCTGCTATACTGCATTTGGAGTAATGTTGGTTTAACAGTGTTTGTGTGGATATGGCTGTCATACATGTCTCAATAACTGCCATGTCAGTTCATGTTTATGAGGAATCCCCATCTGCAGGGTCATCTGCAGACTGGGCAATGTTGTGCCTTTGGTTTCATGTGTTACCCACGTAGGATCTATCTGTGGACTGCAGAAGGTAGTGTGAGGACTGCAGTCTGTAGATGGTGAAAGCCATGATCGTTACTGACGTCATATCCCTCATAGGACATATGTTGCAACAAACCCTGTTACAGCAGTAAATATATGAGGTTATCACAGCAACATGTCAATACTGGCCCTGGGTATGTACTTCCAGCCACACCTCTGTCAACCTTTATGTATATGTTGTGCATGAAGTGGTGCATATGTGCTGTACACCATAATTAGTGTCATCATATCTGATAACAAGCCAGTGATTTATCCGATTGCTACACATGTTATGTACAGTAGGGGTTATATTTCATGACATAACCTGAACATTATGTGGATGTTTGGACAGTACTGAGGTCTGTGTACTTATGGTGAATGTCGACAGTGTGTGTATTGTTAATATGTACTTTAGCCTGTGTACAGACTGTGGTAGATGTCATTGTTCTAGTTCCCCTCCTATCTGATATTACATGCTGCTCCACAGTATGGTACTGTGTTGGCATACATGTTTGTAAGGCCATAAACACACATGTCCCATACCACAGACAGCCATCAGACCAAACTGTGTAGCAGCCCAGTATATGTAGGGTCAGTTTGTGAGTGGCACATATGAGGATGGTGTAGAACAGATAGTCCATATACTGTAATATTATGCTAGCTTTCCATATGGCTGTGTTCACATTGGTTGTGGTTATGCACTTTCACACAGGTGTATCTTACCCTGTGCTGTGACATGCCTGTTGAGCCTGCTATATATGCAGGTATATTTCCAAACTGGAGAAGTGAAGACCACGACACAAAATATCCAAAAATTTATTGTGCAAACTATTTCAAGATAGTAGTAGAACAGATAAAACCAGTGAGCACTTTCACATCAACCAGATGCTTCATCAGACTTCATTTACATTGCACAACACTTCCTGCTTAAATACAACCTCTAGGCAAAATGTTAATGAGATAATTAAATAATTAACATCTTAAAAACATTAAAACATTCATTTATATAAAAAAGTAGCTACAATTAAAATTACTTAAACCTCTTAGCAACCAATAGTGGTTTTATTGAGGCCCTTTCATTATGCCCAGGCAAATAATCAGCCTGTAGCTCAATAATCCAATGTAATTCAATCTGTTCAGTAATATTTTTCTTATCTCCCAACCTTAAATTGTGACCTATACAATGTATAACCATAAATTGAAATGTATGAGTATTATTTGACATTACATGTTTGGCTAGTGCACTTCTTTCAATGTCTCCATTTCGAATGGCTGAAAGATGCTCTCTTACTCTGTCACTAAGAGACCTATTTGACATCCCCACGTAATATGAGTGACAATCATTACATACTGCCAAATAAATCAAATCACTTGAGCACACGTAGCATTTACTCTAAATTCATACCTAACATTGGTTATAGGGTGTATAAAAACATTATCTGGACTTAATACCTTACATATATTGCACTTCCCACATGGTCTCAAATAAGGTTTAGATATATCATTCATCGCATGTGACTGTTTGTTTGAATTACTTAACACTCTCTTTAGGTTCTTTTTATTCTTATACCTAAAACAAGGTACATCACCCACTATCTCTTTTATTTGTGCATCAGATTGCAAAATAAACCAGTTCCGTTTCACAATATCTCTAATCTTGTCAATATTACTAGAGTACTGCAAACTAAGTGAGGTTATATTTGTGTCATAATTCCATTTTCTTATGTTATTTCCTGAAACACTGATTTCAGACATAATATTATTCATATATAGTCTGGCTATAGTTTCCCTTAAATTCTCTGCTTGTTTAAGATTTGAGTCTATTTCCTTCAATGTATATTTACATTCAACCAATTCATACTGAATGCCCCCTCATCAGTGTTCAATCTAGGTATACGCATTCCTTGTCCCTTAATTATATTTTTATAAATGTAAGATGGATGCATACTGTCTCCTAGCACTATATTAGCAAAGCTATTCACACAGGGTGTGCCCATGGCAACACCCACTTGTTGTAAATAATACTTTTCATTAAACAAAACAAAAAAAAAAAAAGAGAGCATCTTTCAGCCATTCGAAATGAAGACATTGAAAGAAGTGCACTAGACAAACATGTAATGTCAAATAATACTCATACATTTTAATTTATGGTTATACGTTGTATAGGTCACAATAAAATATTACTGAACAGAATGAATTACATTGGATTAGTGAGCTACAGGCTGATAAATTGCCTGGGTTTAATGAAAAGGCCTCAATAAAACCACTATTGGTTGCTAAGAGGTTTAAGTAATTTTAATTTTAGCTACTTTTTATATAAATGAATGTTTTAATGTTTTTAAGATGTTAATTATTTAATTACCTCATTAACATATTGCCTAGAGATTGTATTTAAGCAGGAAGTGTTGTGCAATGTAAATGAAGTCTGATGAAGCATCTGGTTGATGTGAAAGCGCTCACTGGTTTTATCTGTTCTACTACTATCTTGAAATCGTTTGCACAATACATTTTTGGATATTTTGTGCCGTGGTCTTAACTTCTCCAGTTTGGAAATATACTGTTGCTGTTAAAGTTTGCTTTGGAGAGGGTGGAATTTATCCATACTGGCTGCATTTGTTGTTTCTTTTATTTTCATGCTGCTATATATGCAGGTGCATGTGCATTCCCCCATAGGAGATGTAGGCCAGTGTTGAGCCAGTCTGCCTTTAGCCTGCACTGTGCAATGTTACATGCCTAGCAGCTTAGTGTACTTACCCAGTGAGATGTCATGTCCAGATACTTGCCACATGTAGTGCTGCCAGGCCTCCCTTAACAGTCATGTGTGTCAGATAGAGCAGTAAGATGCTGTACAGATGTATGTCAATATCTAGTAGGTAGCATGTGGCCATGGCACCCCTGTACCAGCGGTCATTATGTGTCAGGCCAGACAGGGGTGTGTGAATGCATAACCTATGGTGGCAAATGTATACCAGTCATTATGTGTTATACCCATCTACATGGCTGTCTACATCCATATTGGCAGGCATGGTACACATATTTTGCACTAAGGGCTTATGTGTATACCTCTGGACTGTACAAAGTGTGTCAGACTTTCCACATATATTGGCCATTATCTCTGCTGCAATCCACAGGGGCATTATGTGCTAGCAGTGGTACTTTACAATGATGTCCTTAAGATGTCTGTCAGTAGCCAATGGCACACATGTTATAAGCAGATGTGACTTCCCACACACACCATGTCTGTGAAGACAATGCCAATGACAGTAGCAATAGTCTACTAATATACCTGAGATACATACCTGACATCCCCTTACACTACAACATTGGGACTATAGGGGCTGGGGTAGGGCTACAGTCCATGTCCAGGACATATGGTGGAAATATATGTACATATACTTATCCAGATAGCCATATATATATGATTACACATGTGTAGTACTTCCAATTACCACTGTCATGGCAACCACCCACTATAAATCCCTACATCATGTGGGTGTGGTCCCTTTACATTTCCTGTGTGATGGACAACCTTCCTGTGTGTGGGCATCAGTGTTACTGACAGCAGGTAGCAATACCTCTCACAGGAGAACCGGCACACTCAGGGCAGCCACATATTTGTGGAAGGATCAGGAACTACAAACAGACTGCGAGTAGAGTTGTGTTATGCTTTGTATAGTACTGGTGTTACAGGGTGTGTGTGAGTGTGTGTGTGTGTGTGTGTGTGTGTGTGTGTGTGTGTGTGTGTGTATATGTACTTACTAGTTTACCTTGGAATGCAGTCTGTCTGCATAGCTCACAACTGTGGGCCTATCCTCTTGCTAGCCAGAGATTTGCTATCATGTTTTGTCTGTCCACTACATAGGTCCTGTGTCAAATATTTCACTGGCAGTGTGTGCTTTGAGTGCTATAGGTACATGGCTACATCCATTTCTGTTTCTAACCTCAATTGCCTGACTAAGGGTATGTTGCATACTATCCTGTAACACCAGCAACTTGCTTAGTGTATGGCAACAGTTGTCCACATATGTGCCTGTGTTCCGGCCTCTGTCCTCCACCCACATACCAAGCTTTGCACATATGTCATGCTGTTGGTGGTTGTTCTGTAGTGGGCTGTGAGTATATCACACTGCCATTGCTGCCATCAGTCCACTACTGTTGTATCCCCCACACATACGGTGGGGCTGGGGCTATATATGTGTGGGCATCACCTACACAATACATGTGTGCCATTATGCACTCCAGAGGCCAGTGTATGTAGCAGTGGTATATGGCCCTGTATTATTGAGTCTAGGGGGCACCATAAATTACTTAGGCTGTTACAAAATGTGGGGTATCAGGGGTGAGCTGCTTTAAGGTATCTGGATGTACAGTACCATATACTTCACCTATATTTACATTACTTACATGAATTGGGTTAATGCAAGCCTACTGTCTCCTGCCATGGAGACTGTTCTGGTTGTCGGTGTGCTCATGATATCAGTTATGCCTTGTTATGTAAAGTTACAACCCATGTGATCACATGATGTCTTTACCACCTACGGAGTTTGTACAGAGTGTAGATAGAGGCTGCTGAACTATACACCTGCATTACATAATGTTGATTGTTTGGTATCCTGTGGTCCAGTTTGTCGTCACTATTGTACAATTTGAAGGGCTTGGCCTGGACAGCAACAGTCATGAACCTTTCCAGACTACTGTATTAATGTAACTGTTTCACAGTTGCATTACTCTGTTTATATGGTTGTCAGTATCTGAAAAGCTATATAACATGGCATATAGAACTGTAATAGTACACTATTAAAGGTTTTCCATTTCTGCAAACCTGTGAGTGATGTTTTTCCTATGACCTCTCTGTGGGTATAAGTTGCAGGCAATGAGTGTCATTTGTATGGGTGGCCCATACAGTGTCCAGTTGTCCGGGTGTTAACTGTAGGCATAGTGGCTGTTCCATATTGTGGGCACCTTCTACATATGTATCTTACTGTACATATATCTGCGTGTGTATGTACATATATATATATATGTATCTGCATATCTGTGTCTGTGTATCTGTATCCTGGGGATGTTGATGGCTTCCACATATTACATTTCCTATGGGAGGCAGACTGTACTGCATGATATGTTACCAATACCAGCCTGACATCATACAGGTGGGATGTAGTACTGGTAACATCTTGTACCCATGTCATGTCAGGTCCTGGTTATGGGATCTGCAACACTTGGTAGTGTATTGCAGGGTGGACGTGTTTTCCTGTGGGGGGGATGCCTACTCATACAAGATGTATAGTGTGTGGGGCCTCTCAACCCCATTAATGGTGCATGTGGACATATGCGTGTTTGTTAATCTTCCAATGCTATCTACAGATGTACAGCCATATATTCCTATATAGATATATATATCTGCTAACATATATATAAAACTATGTCCGTATATACCTACATAGATATATATCTGCATACACATATGTAACTTGCTGTGTATATGTAGACATATAGGTGTAGACACATATATGTGTCGATGTAGGCATTTGCATGTATATATGTTTATATATATATTGATATATATGTATATAGTTTTAGAAATATATATATATATATATATATATATATATTTACATATATAGATATGTTGTATCTATTTAGATATTAATATATTTACACAGACATACATCTAGATGTTGGTATACATTCTTGGTACTGTTTCTGAAAACATCAGCTTTATTTGTATCTGATATGGCTTAGTGGTAAATTGCTTTATCTATAGTGTGTAGGGTTCTGGGTTTGAGCCTTGCAGGAGCTGTTTATTTTGTTGCTGGGCAGAACACGGCCCATTGGATTCAGAGTGATTAAGGCACTTTTGAGCAGTTGTAAGTGGGCTTGGTTTGCATGGGGGTAAGCACTGCCTACACAGGTTAAGTAATATAAAAGCTAACTGAGTGTAAGACACTGTAACCGGAAGTTAGCAGTGCTGAGCACCACGCAACCCACGCAAACCCACTTACAACTGCTTTAAAGTGCCTTAATCACTCTGTATCCAATGGCCCATGTTTTGCTCAGCAGCAAAACAAACAGCCTCATTGGGTACAGAGTGATTAAGGTACTTTAAAGCAGTTGTAAGCAGGTGTGTACGGGTTTGAGCGGAGCTAAGCAATGCTAACCTCCAGTTACAGTTTCTTACATTCAGTTAGCTTCTACTTTGCTTAATCTGTGTAGGCAATGTTTACCCCCATGCAAATGCACTTAAACATGCTTACTAGTGCTTACATATGCTTACTACTGCGTATTTGTGCTTAAACCTGCTTACTAGTGCCTTATTCATTATGACACTGACACTTCACATGTGCATTTAATGCAGTACTCCATTTCACATTTATATGTTATTTCATAGGTTATACAGCAAGAAATGTTCATATAGAGATTTCACATGGAAAATGAAATGTGCTGCAGTGCAACTCGAACCGGGAATGCCTGCACGTTAGGCGGATGCTCTGCCCACTACACTATTGCTGTGCTGCTTCATTTGCATATATCTTCCTTGTTATCCTCTTCAGCCTTTTAAGCTGCTTTAACCATAGCTAAGCGATGGGCACACCTGTGCACCTACAGTTAGCTTTATTCTGTGTTTTAAAAAAAAAATAAAAGGGTTTCTTTATTTACGTTTTCAGTACTGTTGCTGTTGTACACATGGGGAACTGTTGGTGGGGATTTGCGGACACCTATGAACGATCTCGCTCATCTCTTAACACTTTATGCTTTTTTACATTGCAGGGGCATGTTTATTCTGAGAGCTCTGCTCTCAGACACGCCCCCTGCACTTGTACATGCTCCGTGTAAGCCTGGGAGCTCAAGCAGCGCGCCTTCATTAATATGCATAGCGCGCTGCCGTCCTGCTCCTAAACAGGCACTTCTGTGCAGAACTAAGCTAGTCCTGCATGGAAGATTAGTGAATCTGAGGGAAAGTCTTACCACAAAAACACAGAGTAATGAGGGAAAGGAAGGAAAGAAATTAAATGCCATCATGGACGTATTGAATAAAAAAATATAAAGAAATGTCATTGTTAGAAGATTATAAAAGAGAGAACAGATCAACAGAAGTACTTAGAAAGATAAACATGATAAAAGTAATGCACAGTATCAGAGCAGACCAGGCTCTATCATACAGTTTTGCAAATAATAATCTAAATATATCAGCACAGGCAGAAAAACTTAGAAGATATGCAGATAAATATAAAGGAAAAAAGTACAAAATAAGCAATTCATTGATTACTCAAAAATGTTTTACATAGAATTGGAAAACAAAGCAAAAGGAACAGAAGCACCATTGAAAAAAAAGAAACAGACACATTTTTGAGAAATAGCTATGAAGATCCTGTGGAATATAACAAAGATGATGAATGGATAGAAGAAGTAAAAGAAACAATTAGAAGTTCAAATGTACAGGGAATGAAATGGAATAAAATAATGACCATTAAACTGAAACAAAATTAAGAAATGCTTGTTAATGGAAAACCCCAGGCCCAGATGCATTACCTTCTGGCGAAAAGTATTAACATCTTTACACAAAGATTTAGCCCTGAGCAAGAGCTACTTATATGTGCATCCTAAATGTACATCAAGCTGGTTAACAACAGGAAAAACAATGTCTTCCGATGGCAAATAAACTATATACTGGAACTTATGTGGATACAGAATATAGCCATTTAGAAGAAAACTCAATCATGACAGTAGAACAAAAGAGTAACAAAAGAAAGTCATATGGAACAAAATATCATTTGCTGTTAAATTCATAATGGAGAATTGTAAAAAGGAATGGATAGATTACAAAAAAGCATCTGACAGCACCCCACATTCATGGATTAAGGAGTGCTTGCAGATGCAAAAGATACACTCTACAATGATCAATTACATTACAGTGACCATGGATCTGATGCAAGAATGATTAAGGAGAGGTGAATTTAAACCAAAAGATGAAAGGTTAATTTTGGTGGCCCAGGATAGTGGACTGCATACACATTGGTTTACAAAGTCCATTGAACATGTGGGGGAGACAAATGCAGGTTCTGTAAAACAGAACTGAAAACAATCACACATCTTGTTGCTGGTGTGATACACTAATGGCAGAGGGTCTGTATACTGAAAGGCATAACAATGTGGAAAGACTGTTACATTGGAAATTGTGCAAACATTATAATACTGAACTAGCTGAGAAGCACTGGAAACATGATCCACAAAGTACTATAGAGAAAGATGAAGTTTATATCACATAGGATTATCCATTACCAAACGTTTAAAAAATAGGTGTGAAAAAAAACAGATATAGTACTTCATGAAAAGAAGACAAAAGTAGCATCGATCATTGAAATTGCTACACTCAGTGATTACAGTGTCTCACGTGCTGAGAGACAGAAAGTAATAAAATACCAGGATTTGTAGGGAGACATGAGGGCAATATGGAAGAAAGATACCCAGACAGTTCCAATAGTCGTAGGAGCAATGGGGCTCATAAAAAAGAATTTACAGTTGTATTTTGATATGCTATCAATACATGTAACTCCATATGAATTACAGAAGGAGTCTATCCTGTGCACATTGCAGGTGCTGCAAAGAACACTTTTGACTAACATCAAAGATTAAGCAATACTAATTTCATGAACTTTAATCATACTTTGATTAGGGATGGGTTCCATTCCCATCATGGTACTAGAAATGCAAAAGACTTGGAGAAATTAAACCACTGAATGTTTGAGTAACCCTTTTTCTGGGAACACATCAATGACCAAAAAATTCACAGTTAGGCTAAAAATGACTACGTTTATGAATACAGGAAACATAACGATAGACAGAAGTATTGTTTCAGCAGCAACATCCACTCATGAGATGGAAAAAATCTCAATATTAAGTGGGACTAACAACAGAGAGAAAGAGAGAGAGAGAGAGAGAGTACCTGGAATAATCTGCTGAAAACATGTTATCTTGTCATATTCCCTACGGGTTCACTCCACTCCCCTACCGTGCCCCCAGTTCCCACCCACCCCAGTACTCCTAGCTTTATCCCTATCTTACCCCACCCAGCCTAATTACCCAATACCAGCTCCCTCTCATTACTCCTCCCGGTTATAGCCATCCTTCTTAAACTCTGTAATCTGTACTCCACCCAATAATTATAGTCCCCTCCTCTTTCCTTAAATCTCTAGAATACCTCTATCACTTTAATCCCTTTCTTCTTCATAGCCTTCTCTATTTTTCTAACCACTCATACCACTCTCTCTTTGCTCCAACATGCTCTTCTCAAGTTACCACACCCTCCAATCCCCCAGCCTCCACTTTCTGTTCCTACTTCCCTTATACTATGCTACCTTATATTCCATCTTGTCTAATACTACCTACAAAGACAACTACCATACAAACCCATCTTCTCCCTCTCTTTTACTCCCATTACCACTCTATCTCCTCTTCTCTCATTCAGCCCAACCCTCTTAACCTATTCCATCCTAAACTCTTCTCCTCTAAAGTCAAGACACAGTCACCTACTCCAATCTACAATCTACCAAAATTCATGCCTGACAGACCAATATGGCTAAAGGATATCTCCTTTAACAACCTAGTCCAAGCTGGTGATATCCATCCTAACCCTGGTCCTACATTCTTTATTAACAAAACTCATCCCTTACCCTATTCCTCCTATCTCAACACCCTAAATTTTTACAATTAATGCACAAAGTCTAAACAACAAAGTACACCAATTTCAAGCTTGGTTAAGCCATAACCAACCAGATATCTTAGCCATCTCTGAAACCTGGCTCAAGCCCTTTATCTCCGACTCTGAGATTTTAACCCCAGGATTTCATTGTCTCAGAAATGACCAACTAAATAAAAAAGGTGGAGGCACTGCCCTAGTCTACTCCAACCTTCTTACCTTAATTCCCCTCCAAATTCCAATTCCTCAATTCCAGAACACTGAACTAACTGCTGGAATTCTAAAACTAAATAAACATAAAAATATCTGCATCATTGCCCTATATATCTCACCTGATAACAATGTCTATACACTAGAAAATATTCTCCTATGGGCCTCTACTGAAATTAACTATGAAACTTTTATCCTTGGTGATGTGAGTATTGACTGGAATAAAATCAATTGCCCCTCTCCTTTCCTGTCCATTAACCTCTATAATGTCACTCAAATAATCCTCTCCATCACTCGACCTAACAAAATAAACCCTCCCGTATCCACTATAGATTGGATCCTAGTCTCAGATCCAAATAAAATAACCAATTCTGGCATAATTCCTGATACCTTTAGTGACCACCTCCCAGCCTTCATGCATCGCTCAACGAGTTCCTCCCCACACCAGCATCAATACATTCAAACTCATAACCTCAGTAGCTTCAACCCAACTACTTTCTCAAATACTTTCAAACAAATGAACTGGAAAATTCTAAACTTCCTTCCTCTTGACAAGGCTATAGAATACTTCAACTCTGTCTTCCTTGATACTTTAAACTCACTAGCCCCACTAAGAAACAAAAGGATAAAAACTAAAACTGCTCCTTGGCTGTTCAAAGAGACAAAACAGATTATGCACCACAGAGACAAACTATGGAAGCTTTACCAAAACAATAAACTGACCAATACCTTGCTCCAATATAAACAGCTCCACAACCGTGCAAAACGAGTAATCACCAAAGACAAAAAAATCCTACTGTATCTTAAGAAATTCTGGAACTCAGTAAACTCACTCCTCAATACAGGCTCCATGAATAATCCCTGTCCTGACCCAAGTAAATCTGACCTCGAACTAGGATCTGAATTTAACTCATTTTTCATAGAAACTATTACTACCCTCACTGAGACATTTCCCACTATAACCCAACTGCTCTACACTCTCCCACTTCTTACTCACCTCATCTGTTTGAATTCAAACCTATCTCCACTAACTTTATAAAAAAACTTTTGTCCAAACTTAAACCTTGCTCTAACGCTCCCAATAATATTCCATCTTCCTTCCTAAAATGTGCTGCTGATGGCATTGCTCTACCAATCAGCATCATTATCAACCGATCCATAAAAGAATCACACATCCCCAAACTCTGCCGCTCAGCTTATATTCTTCCACTTCATAAAGGAAGCAAAAATACCAGCATCTCAAACTTTTTTCCCATTGCTTTGCTCTCACCAATGTCCGAAATCCTAGAAAAATGCATCCACCTCCAACTTATGCCTTTCCTGACCCAAAACAATCTTCTCACTCCTACCCAGCATGGCTTCCGCCCAGGCCATAGCACAATAACCGCTCTACTCTCTTTCCTAGAAACTGTCAATCAAGCCTGATATTCAGGACACTTAGTTTCTACTGTTTTACTCGATCTGTCTAAAGCCTTTGATACTGCTTCCCACAAGCACCTTCTCTGTCATCTCTCAAACCTTAATCTCTCACATAATGCTTTATCTTGGTTCTCTAGCTATCTATCAGACAGATCACAGGCAGCCAAATGGAAGAACTCCATCTCTTCCTTCCTACTTACCCCAACTGGCGTACCACAGGGATCCATCCTTGGGCCAATGCTTTTTAGCATCTTCATCAATAACTTTCATACTGTTATTCCTGATGCTAAAATCATTCAATAAGCAGATGATTCAACCTTAGTCTGTTCTACCTCAAACCTCTCTGAATTGCTGACTAAAACACAAACTGCCTTCTCAACAACTGAAAACTGGATGCGCCAAAACCACCTCTCCCTCAATGCAAATAAATCAAAGATTCTACTATTCCCTCCCACAAAGACCCTCTCGTACGATAAAAACAACCTCAAAGTCTATAGTCAAACCAACTCACCTATAGAAATGGTCCCCTCTGCCAAACTACTTGGCATTACTGTTGATGAACACCTCACGTTTGATATTCATATTCAACAAAATATTAAGAAAACCCACCAAAAGCTAGATATGCTGTATATGAATAATCACTTTCTCTCCAACTCTACCAGGCAAACTCTGGCCTCGACTTATCTTCTTCCTTCCTTATTATACGGAGCCCCTCTCCTAACCAACCTGTCCTCCTCTATCACCTCTAAACTAGAAAACTGCTACAACAAAATCTCAAAATTTGCCTCTAAATCTAAAAATACCACCCATCACTGCTTAACCCTACAATCCCTGAATTGGCTTGAACTCCAGAACTACCTAGACTACCTCCAACTCACTACTGCACATAGACACGTGTGTGTGTGTGTGTGTGTGTGTGTGTGTGTGTGCGTGTGTGTGTGTGTGTGTGTGTGTGTGTGTGTGTGTGTGTGTGTGTGTGTGTGTGTGTGTGTGTGTGTGTGTGTGTGTGTCTGTGTGTGTGTGTGTCTGTGTGTGTCATGGGGGGAGAGAATGAAGAGTGAGAGTGATCCCTGGCATTAGTAGCAATGAGGTCTGTGTAAGTCTGGACCATACCACTGGACACATACCTCTCACCCTCTTAAATCAAGAAATCTGGATAAAGCCAAAAATAGTGGGGGTACAAAAACGCAAAACAGAGACACTTTTAAGTACTGCTCTCACAAACTTAGAAAGTTGATAGAAATGCAGATTTTGCATTAGCATGAATTTTCTGAAGGGTATGAAGTGTGAAACTCAACTGTCTGTCATTATTTTCTGACTTCAACCTCAATGGTCTGCCAGTGATTTGCCAGAAAACAACAATTTTATGAGAAAAAGACCAAAAATATGAGGCAAAAATCTGGACATTCTGCAAAAATTTAGGTATGCTGGACAGAGCCAAATAATAGGGACAGATTTTAAATATTGCTCTTATAAACTTAAAGTTAATAAGGTTGCCATTAGGTTTGTTTACCTCTCAACCATAGTAGATCAGTGTTATCCTGTTAAGCAGAATGTGCACTTTTTTTGGTAAGTGTATTTTTATTGCACTTTTGAGCTTCTCTCCCCGGTCTCCTAGTCCAGTCGGGCAGCCTCATTAAACAAATGTCAAATAAATAAATAAATAAATAAATAAAATAAATATGCACTTTATAAGAACTGTGGGGGGGGGGTGCCTTGGGAAAACCTGGATTCAGCAAGGGAGCAGAGAATCGAAAAAGTGTGGGAATCACTGGCTTATAATATAAAGTATAACATTCCAACCTAGTTGTTCTAACACATCCACAAGACGAAGAAGAAGCTTTCAAGGGAATATTTGGTAGTCAGGCTGGTTTCCTCACTGCATCATCTGTCAGCAAGTGACAAGCCAGTCTTCCTTGGATTGCTTATTGTTGTCTCTCAACCCCACTGGTGTTGATCTTCAAGAAACCAGTAAGGACCGGGAGTTAACCATGTCACCCATGGCTGTTGGGTTGTTCTTGTCAGGCAATGGAAAGCAACTGTTTTTGATCTTGAGGAACAGAGCAATCAATATTCTGCTGCAAATCTGACCATGAGTGCCTGATTCTTGGGAATAACCCCATCCTTAAGCTGATCTTTTCCTAGAAAGAGAAAACAAAAGTTTAGCCATTTTTCTTCCCCTGTTCCAGACAGGATGGACAGGGATGTCTGGCTGGGTTTTGAAAAAAGCTCATTCTAAGGCTTGTACTCTTTTAATTCTGAACTCTCACTGATGTAGGATTACAATGTGTATATATTTTTTTTCTCTGATACCCACACCACAGGGGGTGAAACTGGATTCTGAGGAAAGTGTTTCTTCAAATTTCCTCCTGAAGAATTATATTTTTTTCTGAAACTATAGCCAAAATGAAGGAAGTGTTTCAATAGGACCATGATTAAATTCCAGCATCTCAAGACAATTATGACAACTTAATACAGTTGCATTTTCCTCATCTTGTAGCTGTGCTTCCAGTTTTACCAGCTTTTGTGGATCTGTCTGCCAGACAGTCAGCCTCCTGCCCCTAAAAGTCTGATGAATTATATATTCCCTCACACTTACAAATACCTTTTTTATTTCCTAATCCCAGATAAGACCTTGCAGTTATTTCCTTCTCAAAATCATTTGTGGCCAAATAAATTTTGAATGCTAACCCTATTCCCTCTGACCAGGATGGAAAAGCTTATGACAGATTTGGAAAATACAAAACAAAATACAAAGCACACCAAGCCAAAGACCCAGCTGTAATGATGAATGACCATACTATAAAGCCCAAGGAAAGATGACTTTAATAACGTTGACAATACAAATATGTTTTCGTCCAAGCAATAGACTTCATCAGACATTACACACAGTATTCTAAGTGGGAGGATAAATATGTATTAAATTCCCAATATTCTAAATATTGGAATTATTACCGTTGTTACTTGGATGACATATGTATTTTCTGGATGGGACCTAAGGAAATTCTATTGGAGCTTATCAAATACATTAATAATACTACTGACTTTTTAAAATTCGCCCATGACATTACCTATGATAGATTAGAGTTTTTAGATGTTTCATTAGATAAATTAGTGGAGAGTAAATATTTAAAGTCCAACATCTATAGAAAAAACACATACTCCAACTCCTACCTACATTTTACCAGTGCTCTCCCCCTTTCTCAAAAGAGTGGAATTGTGAGGGGACAAGTCATTAGGAGCAGTCTGGTGACATTTGAAGATATGGATTTTGAAATGGAAAGTGGAAAATTAAAACAAATGTTCTTAGATAGATAATACCCCATCTCCCTCATAGAGGAAATTCTCAAAGAAATAAAAGAAGGAAGACATAATAAATTTGCCCCAATTTTAGGGAAGACCATTACACTAGAGGAGAGGAAACATAGGACAGAACAAACTAACATCAAATGGAGCAGTAATTTTATTTTGAATTTTAGTATAAAATCTACTCAGATTAAAAAGGTAGTGAGTACTAATTGGAATAAATTTAGTAATCTTTCAGAGTTGAGGAGTATTTTTGATGAACCCCTAAGATTTACTTATAGGAAAGAGAGAAACATCAAGGAAGTTTTGGAGAGTAAAAAGAAAAGAAAGTTTGCCAAGAGAGCAGAAACTTTTAAATGTGGGAGATGCTCTCAATGCTCCTATATCCTTCAAGGGCCATCATTATTTTTAACAAGAAGGGAGATAGAAATAGAATCAAATATGTTTTGCAATTGTGAAAGTGTAGGGGTGGTATATATCAGTGTGTGTGATACTTGCGAGGCTTTTTATGTTGGAAAAACCACTAGAAAATTCAAAAGACGTATATATGAGCATATAAATCATGTTAAAAATAAAGACAAAAACAATGCTTTGTTTAGACATAGTATTACTTGTCCTTCTGTTAAATGTGGTTTCTTTGTGATAGAAAAAGTAGAAGTGGATCCATGTGGGGGGCCATGGGAGACCACAATTGAATATTGTGAATTGTTTTGGCAACTCAAACTGGATGCTAACAAGTAGTTTGGATTAAATGATTTTATTTCCCTGGCCCCTGCCTTGAAACTCAGAGCAGCTAAATTATAGTAATATTAGAGCAGAATCTGGAATAATTTTTATTTTGATCACTAGAGGGAGTAATTGATTCACTACTTCATTAAATAAGATATAGACACACCATCTTCTTTTGGCTTTTCCCGGTTAGAGGTCACCACAGCAGAACTCCGGTCCGCTCATGATTGGCAGTGCATTTTACGATCCCGAGTTGCCAGCCCGATGCCCAACCTTGAATGAAGGTACGCCCATTCATGCTCACACCTACCTGCATGTCTTTAACATCACTTGACCATGGGGAGGACATGCAGACTCCACACAGAAGGTGCTCCAGCCGAGAATCGAATGGGAGAACCTCTTGCTGTGAGGCGACAACACTAACCGCTGCACCTCCATGGCTTTACACACCATCATCATGTCTAAATTCAATAACCACAATTTATAATTTATATATATATATATATATATATATATATATATATATATATATATATATATATTATATGTATGAATTATATGTATTTATTATTGGTATGTGTTTTTAAGGAAGCTTTTACCATTTATATGTTTATAAGTTTTTTCATACGTTTTTTGTAAGTTTTTTGTAAACATTTTTAACATGCTTACTACAAGGTTTTTAACTTTAATTATATTAAAGACGTGATTGACTGTGAATTTAGGGGATGGTATTTAAGGAAATTAATGGATTACTGTGTGTAATG
The DNA here is from genome assembly GCF_019279795.1 of Protopterus annectens. Classification (NCBI taxonomy): domain Eukaryota; kingdom Metazoa; phylum Chordata; order Ceratodontiformes; family Protopteridae; genus Protopterus; species Protopterus annectens. Next base: position 305,747,368 of record NC_056738.1, on the reverse strand, counting down.
TCTGATGAAGTCTTTTGCTTGGACAAAAACGTATTTGTATTGACAACGTTATTAAATTCAGCTTTCCTCAGGCTTTATAGTGTGGCCGTTCTTCATTACAGCTGGGTCTGTGGCCTGGTGCGCTTTGTATTTTGTTTTGTGTTGACGTTTTCCTTTTGGTACACTCTCCTGTTGCATATTCTAGATTTGGAAAATAGGTTTACTCATTTTCTACTTTAGCCTTCAAAATTTTAAATTGCGAGGATCATATGTTTAAATTCATGCTTGCTTCTTTGGAAAATAAGAGATAGTTAACTGCTAGACTTCCCTCTTCGGATGTCTTCTTTAAAGTCTTTAACTGCTTCTGTTCCTCAGAAGCACCCTTTGAATAATGCTTATGACTCTGCTAATACTGTATCCATAGCAGCTATTCCTTGGAACAGTAATAAGAAGGTTTGATTGGTTATATGCTCACAAATGAGCACAACATGCTAAAGCTGAAATGTTGACTGTCCCCTGGATAGAGATATTTTGCTTGGAGCCTCCTCCTTTCAAGTCCTAAAAAGATTTATTGAAATAGGGAAATTAATTTAGTGGGTCACTCAGATTTTTCAACATTCATCATCAAAGTTTAACAAGAATTTTCATTCCTATTCAGGATCCTTTCATGAAAATGAAATAAACAGATTTAGAAAAAGTCAGACAAGCAGAATTTCAAACAGCAATGTCAGGAAGGCACAAAAAAGAAAGAGGGAGCCTCCCATAACCAAGGACAGTCCAAAAAGGCAGACTAACCATATCCCCTTTAGATATTTTCCCCTTCCTACCATGGCAACATTGTATATCTTTTTAAAATCGAGGCCTTCATTTATCTTCATTTGCTTCACTGGCTTCTAAAAACCTCAGGCAAACGAGTCTTGAGAATCATTCAGAAACACATTTGGAAGTGGGAATCATTCCTCCTTTTTAAAAGATTCCTCTTCACTTGCCAAACCGGACTTTCCTGTTTTCTCCAGTCATGGATCATGTGTTGTCTCTAGAGACCATAGAACTGGTCTCTCAGAACATACAGGGTAAGGATTTTATTTAAGAATATTTCTAGTGCCAAAGAAAGAAACAGGCACTCAGAAACCAGTTATAGTTCTTTCTTGTATGAATGTTCACATCAAAGTTCTAAAGTTCAAGATGCTTGCCCTTCATTCTCTGTTACTCCTCAATCCACTTCTCACCTTCTTGGTAACTTTAGGGCTAAAAGATACCTATTGTTGCATTCCAGTTCTCAGAGGTTTTATATACATTTTGAGATTTTTCAGTGTCTGGCCTACATTTTCAATTATCTGTTTTGCCTTTTGGATTATCTACAGCCCCAAGAGTGTTTGCAAAGAGTTTGGCCCCAGTTATAGCCCACTGCAGGTTACAAGGCACTTGAGTTTTTTCCATATATAGATGACTGTTTGCAGACTCTTTGCCAAAATGTCAAGAACTGCAGCTTGGATAAAGGATCTCCTCAGTCTATGATACCAATGGAGTTTACAGAAATCTTTTCTCATTCCTTCTTATAGGCTAGTGTTTCTGGGATGCCTTCTGAATACATTAGTCATGAGGACTTTTCTCCTACAGGACAAACTCGATCTGTACAAGAGCAGTTTCTAGCATTTTCCAATTAGTCTGTGGCATCGGGCAGGGAATACCTTAGGATTTTAGGGTTCATGGGTTCCATGACAAGCTCATAGGTAATTTACTAGGCTCTAAGTCTGCAGACTATTACATGCCTGCCAATAACCAGAGGCCAGACTCAAACCCTGTACTTTGTATCGGTAAGATAAAGACATTAACCATTATGCTAACCCCTCTCTTCCTCTAGTCAGACTTCACATGAAAAATAATTCATTGGTTTCTCAGCTTGACGTGGGCCCAACATGAGCATCCTCAATCTTTTCAGATCACAATGTTGGGTTTGTCAACAGGGAGCTACATAAGTTGATGGAGCAGTTAAGTATCCATCTAGTTCTCCCCTTAACCTTCCAGATCCTACTCAATCTGTGTCAACAGATGCCTCAGACTTTGCTTGGGGGTGGGCTGTTTCTAAGGTGGTAAAGGTTCAGAGACTTTGGAACAGGCAGGACAGACTGAAACACATAAATGTCAAAGAATGATGACAGTTATAAATATTCTCACATCCCTAAGCAATCTTTGAACATCAGGCCTTCTACAAGTAATCACAGACAACAGCACAGTGATGTGGTATATAAACAAGCCAGGGGACACCATATCATAAATAACTTATACTCCAAGGATAAAGTCATTACCCAGTGGTTGTTCCATCTCTGTAATAAATTGCCACTTCATGTATTGATTGATTGATTGATTGATTGATTGATTGATTGATCGATTGATTGATTGATTGATTAGTACTAGGCTAAGTGACATTGTGGGCCATTTTAAGCCTAGCCAATTATCCCATGTGAGAATCAAACCCCGCACCTTGTGTTTGTAAGGTAAACACCTTAACCATTATGCCAACCTCCCAAAAACAACCCTAGCCTCCTTCAATACTATTCTTCACAAATGGATGGCTACCCACAAAATCATACTTGGCCTGATGTGGGGTGGTACATCTTGAGAGTTGTATTTGACAAGCCACACATTGTCTTCAGACATACTTGCTTTGTATTTCCTATGATTCTATGGCTGAAGTTACTAGATTCTCTCTCTCTGTCTCTGTCTTTAGTTTTCATTTTCCTGTCTTGTTTCTTTTCTTCATTGCAATGGCAAAGCTTATTGTTTGCTCTCTCTGGAGTCCAATATCAGCAGTTTTCACAAAAAAATGAGCATGAAAATTGTACTAAACCCAAAAATACAAGAATAGGTCTGAAAATAGCTGCTACACTACAGAACATGAAGAAATCTAATGCTTTGTTTGGTGGATGTAAGAGAAAATGCTGTCATGATTTCACTGCAAAACATGGTGAAGTGGACAGCTATATACAACTGCCCCTGCATCAAGGTAGTTTTGCTCTCATGAGCTTCATTGTGCAGGTGTGGTTTGAGTTCATCAATATCCTTGTGTCTACTGTATGACTTAACAAGGCAGTGTTTTTCGTTCACACATGAAAACAGACAGTTGTAATGTGGTTTTAATAGTTTACAAATAAAAAGTTACGAAATGTCACATTTTTAAATTATAAAAAGTTTTAGAAAAGTAAATTCTCCAAAAAAAGTGCCTCACACATACATACACACACACACACACACACACACACACACACACACACACACACACACACACACACACAGATATAGGTGTATATGTATATCTCTCTCTGTCTCTCTCTCTTTATATATATATATATATATATATATATATATATATATATATATATATATATCTATACACAAGGAGCTGAATTACAGTGAGTTTTTGACTAGTACTTCCTAGCCCTTCCTAGCTCTCATGTATGGTTCTTTTTAATTTGCCATTATGATGCATGTTCCATCTAAATTTCTAACATTTAAAATATTTAATATCCTCCTTTATAAAAGCAAGGATAGAAATGTCTTGTGTTTCAGTTGTTCACTTGAATTATTTCTGTTGAATGAACTAAACAACAGAAGAGGTGCCTGTTTGGGTTACTGGAGCCTATCCATGTAATGATGTCAACTTCCTAGTCTTTGGGATCTCAAGCAACTTATCAGTTCCAGGAAAATAACATTGTTTCTGCTTCATAAATGGACAGTAGATTGTCTTTATGGAACTTTTAGGACATTGCTGTTGTGGGCTAGCATAATGGTTAAGATGTTTACCTTACAGAGAGGAAGTGCAGGGTCTGATTTTGACCTTTGGGAAGAATGGCTAGGCTAAAAAAGGCCTCCTGGGGTCATTAGTCTAGTTATCACCTGTACAAGTTGTTTTATTCTTCAGACCCATCATTGAGTAAAATGCCTCCTTTAATATGTACCTGACCAGGCACATTCAACAATTAGAACTTCCACAGAGATTCTGCACTAAAAGAATACAAGTTGTAAATAATGTCCTATGCAGACTGCCTTATAGTCTTATCCCTTTATTCTGTCTCATGAAAGCTGTTGATGTGAGATCTATGCCTGTCATACAAGGCATTGTCAAATTTCACTCTAATGGACCTCCTGCATATCTGCAAAACAAACAGCACAAGAATTGCACATTTTAAAGACTTAATACTTGCCTGTCATATAAATAGGACCTGATGAAGAGACAAGTATGCATCCCAGAGAGTACTCCTTCTCTGGATCAGGGTCCCCATCTGTGTGAAGCAGAGCTCCTCCCCAAGCCAATTCAAGAGTAACTTAGACAATTGGATGGGGAACAGTACATTCATCTTTAGTTTGGCACACATGTCTCTAATGGACACAAGTTAATGGTTCAATTCCCAGGCCCCTGCTTGTAAATATTTCATCTTCCAAGCCCCTGCTTACACTTACTAAGTGTACCAGAACTTGTCAGAGATTTGGGATGTATGATACAGGGCATAAGTAATATGTCCTGTGCAGACTGCCTCAAGGCCCTATCCCTGTATTCTGTCTCCTACAGGCTTTTGATGGAAGATCCATGCCTAGCATACAGGGCATTGTCAGACCCCACTCTGATGGACCTTCTGCATATCCACAAAACAAACAGTACCAGAATTACCCATTCTAAAGACTTAAACCTTGCCTGTGATATAAACAGGACCTGCTGGAGAGATAGATATGTATCCCAGAGACTACCCTGTCTATGGAACAGGCTCCCCATCCATGTGAAGCAGAGTTCCTCCCTAACCCATTTCAAGTGCAACCTGGACAATTGGATGGAAAACTGGAAATTCATCCCTGGTTTGGCACTATGTCTCTGATGCAAACAGGTAACCTGTAAATGGTTCATCTCCCAGCCCCACTTTTACACATATCAAGTGTATCAGAACTTGTCAGAGATTTGGGATACATGGCTAGACTTAAAAAGGCCCTTGTGGTCATTAGCCTAGTAAACACCTATGAACCTATGACTAGGCTTAAAATGGCCTCAGTGGTTGTTAGCCTCGTACAAACCTATAAATATAGCGATCTTTGTCAGCCTGGATGGTGTTTCAAAGTACTAAGCCATATGAATAGACTGAGATATTACAGACCTTTATTTCTGCTGTCAGAAGCCTGATTGCCCTTCTGCTTGCTCCGTTGAATGTTCTAACTATGTGATCATTTGCATGGCTTCCCAAAATGTGCTAAGCAAATATTCAAAATCTCTCTTACTCTCTGTGCTTTGTAGTGCTAACCTAACGGTGGTACATTACGAATGCAGTATAGTTACTCTCACTATCCTACAAAGTATGTGACATGTATAACACAACATCAGAACATTCTCTGCATTACAGCTATAGATTTAGGGAACAGGCCATGGCTGATGTTGAAAAAGAGTTTGCCAAGACTGTCAGGGATTCTTTTCAAACTGGGAAGTAACAGTGACACAAATGAAATAGAAAGTAATGGTAGAACATAGACAACAGTTGTGAAAGTTCCTCTCCATACAATGCTATGCTCAGAACTAGACATCACTCATTGCTTGCACAAATGCAGTATATACCTGACAGCAATCCTGTATGTGAAAAAAGCTGTTCCTAGTCATATCTCAGTACTTCAAGCACCTGGTAATTTTCTAATGAAATAGCTGAGGGAGTATGGATTAGGCTGTATATCCTCAGAGTTCATAATTCAGAATAATTTGTTGACATGTTCTTACTGTAAATATTCTTAATACAATTCAGACATTATTGTCAAACAGACAACCATTTGCTTTCCAGGACCCCTTTCTCTAACAAATACATCATGCCTAGTTAAACAGTATTCACTCCTCCTCCTAATGCACAGGTCAGGATTATGCTAGCTTCCTACCTCTAGTACTGGAACATTGTATATACACATTCTCACATAAATAGATACTGGGATTGATGGGCATTTGCCACAATGCATCAGCCACCTGTAACTATAACCTTCCTACACAATGTCTCCCCAGCATCTTCTTGAGATTAAAGATATCATAAGTACTCAGCGAAGGCAATGCTCGGATCAGGCTACATGTACTACTTGGTCAGAGGACTGCAAACATTGTACTTTATCTGTCTCTAAAAAAGCAGAGAACAGAAATCTAGCAAAATACTGAAAATATAAACTATCATTTGTTTATGTACAGTTATAGAGAGGCCATCTTACACTTCATGGAATGAGGAGTTTATCCCTCCCACCAGCCTCACCAATGTCTGCTTCCAGGAAACGGTTTATGCCTCACTGTTTGTCTTCAGATTTGCTCTAAGTCAACAGTGCCGACAATAACTCTTTCCACTGCTTTTTACTTTGTTAGTAGAAACTAGTTGAGAACAGAATATAATATTTTATTTCATAATATTTTGAGAAGAAAACAATATGATTGTTCTTTAAACCTTCTGGTTTATTTTCCTCTAATTGATGTACAGTGCTAATTGGTATGATTCTGTAAGCTCTGAATAAATAATTTCTAACCTTTTTCCATAGAATCATGTTATTTTCTTTATAATTTACTTGACATACAAATTTAAACATAATTTAACATAATTTACTTATTTTTTACATCTCAGATCCTAAATGGTTATTGGGTTAACCAGTAAATCTTCCTATACATTTATTTCTTTAAATGTTAAAAGTAGTTTATGTCTGTTTAAACAAATGATAACTGGCTAAATGTAATAGTCAAAAACTGAACTATTCACATACACAAATTAAATAATAGTACATTTATGACTAACACAAATAAAAAAAAATATTAATGACAGGGTTGCTCTTTGCAAGGAAACTCAGCAGCGATAGAATGAAGATTAATAGAATGGAGATTAATCATTATTGTCCTGTCCAGAGTATAACTGGGTTCATTGTAGTTTTATACTTAATCTAACAGCATGAATTAGTCTATGTGCTTCTCAGACCACTTACCTGAGGAACACAGGAAGTGAGAGAATGTACTGGACACTCAGATTTTGCTGTTACTCATGCAGTCATGCTGACCTACGCAAGTCTAATATTAAAGTATATCAAAGGTCACCTCAGCCGTTTTCCCCTTCAGCATATAATTAAAAGTCAGCTCACCTATTTAAGCTTGTGAATACTGCTCAACCAAAACAGTAAAAAACATCCCTGAAGCTGGAAGAGGATATAAAGTTGGGCTTTTCTTGTATTATTGTTCTGATGGTGATCAGATGAAAGTGGTTACTTCCTCTACTCCAAGAAATAAAAAATAATGGTAAAAAGGTTTACAAACTTGTCTTTTGTTAAAACAATAATAAGGATACATGCTCTGTTAATCATTTACTAAGGAACCCCTTTATCGTGAACTTTTCTGGTCCCTTATGTGTGCATCTCTAGTTGATAATATTATTCTTTCATAGATTTAAATTGCCCCCTCCACTGGGAGGTCTGCATTATATAAAAAAAAACTTCTTCCAGAGAACTTGCTATAATGTCTATCTTAGTAGCTGACATGCTGCCATACAATCTGATTGCCTTCTTAAATAGTCAGTTTACTGACCGTTTCTGGAGGGTTCCTACCTTGAAAAGAGCCTGTTCTGCTCTGCTCTACTTTGCTGCCTTACCTATTCTCATTCTAACATACCCCTGCCCTGCATAATTTCCTTTATAGCTACTGAAAGCCACAGCCACCACAAATAACCAATAACTAAACTATACATCACAAATTATATTCTAAAACCATACCCCCAAACGGAACCACATCTTTATACCAAAAACTCCTTATCTGGATATAATCTGACTATAGTTAACTGACTGGTTATGAGACATCATAGCTTCGAATCAGCCCAGTGAAACATAGTCCCCCAGCTGCAGATAACAGGTGAAAATGCAACCAGAGAGCTTTGTCAATAAGATTGAAACATATAGAGTACTTATCAAAACATCAACTATTCATCAGAAAAAAAGCTGCAATCCTCCTTCACTCAAGCACTTCCAAAAGGAACAAAATGGATAAGAAAAAACACCGTCTGTTTTATCTCACTTTACTAAAATGTATATGGTAGTTTGTCTAGAGGATTAAGCCTATGCATTACTAACAAGCTAATTCTTTTGGTACAGGGTTTGATTCCCTCAGCCTTCATTTGTATATTGGGAATCTGAGCTAGGTTCATTAACAGTCTACTGGACAGCAAGCCTAGTAACTACCTTTGAATCTATAAGCTGTCATTAACCTAGTCCAAGGATACAAGACCTCACTACATTCTTCACCAATAGACAATAATTTAACTACCATGTACAATAATGACATGCAACCCAATAACCCCACTACAAACACAGGGATGGAATCAGTAAGACCCCTGCTAATATTATTCCTCTCCTACATGGCAGCAAAACTTAAAGATAAAAAACATGGCATACAAACTCTGCCACCTCAATGTTCACTGTATCAGGAATAAAAGTGACTGCCGAGAACCTTGAATAAACACTAATCAATCCAACATTCAAGGCATAACTGAGACAAGACTCAGGGACACAATTTGCCCATCAGTATTTTTACAGATAACTTATCATATGTATCTTAATAAGAGACTAGTTCAGAAAATAGGCTTTTTTACTAGTCAAAAAGAACCCAAGCATAGTAGTTAAACCTACAGGGGAAAAAAATAGTGCTTGTAAAGACTCATCACGATGGACACAAATCTCCATTACAAATAGTAATACTGCTTAGATTTTCATAGCTATAGTAAATACCTTGACGGACACACACACGCACACACACACGCACACACACACACACACACACACACACACACACACACACACACACACACACACACACACACACACACACACACACTGCCCTAAACTTATGACTTATGTATTCAACTACTAAGGACTTAGCAAAATAAGTTATTTAACTGTAGGAGACTTAATATTGACTAATTAGGACCTAAGAATTTGCAAGTAATTCAAGTACTCAGCCATCGCAACCTTTCATAGTTGACTCAGTACAAATAACAATAAAGATATCTTATAAGATGTAATCATAACCAACATTTCCAACAGAATAGTAGAAACAAGTGTCTCCCAACAATATAAATATTAATATCTTTATTCAAGCCATCATGCCATTTAAATCCCCCTAGACACCCTTCATTTAGAGTAACCACTAGACTAGATCCTTTCCCAGTGTCAAAGGATGACTTGCTACATGGCAAACTTGTTACCATAGACTGGGCCCCTATATATCAATGTACTGGCCCAACACAAGCTATGGTTATGCTTAATTCACTAGTTTAATTACAATGTTTTCATTTTAATGAATTTCTGCCTGAAGAAGCATTTGTGTGAAAGTTATACTTTTGATTAAGTGTGTATTTTATACTCGTGGCTCCAGATTGTCTGTTTCTATTTACATCCCTCTGATTTTACATATCTGGACTTGTAATTTGGATTATTAGTTCTTGTTTTTGTTAGTTCACTAGTTAACACATTATGGACAGACTCTTCCCTATACAGCAGAAATGACTAAAGGTACACAATTTCCCCTGGAACACCTCTACCATAAAATCTCTTTTAAAAATAAAGATAAGACATTATGGCTTTGGGAGGAACCCAACAATCATCACCAGTAATGTTTCACTTAGAAAAGTTGCAATAATAACATTAAGGAAGCAAAGTCAGTCAACTTACCTGAAACAAAACTTAGTCAAAATGATGTCATAACTGAAGCAGTTCTGGAATATTCTAAAAAATATGGCCTACTTTGATAACAGCAAACCAAGTCAAAATAAAACCACTATAGGTGATTAGTCTCTTTAGGATTTTTTTAAACATTACTTAATATCACAATAACCTTCACAAAGTCACCCAACTACGCTACCCAACCTGCAGCCATCACATACAATTGATCTCATCTTTCTCCTTCCTCCCATTGCATTCTATCCAATTCTATTTTCCAGCCATCATTTCCAGGACCATTAGTAAACTACTTGAAAATCACAAAAAAAATCCATTTCAAACCAACACTTTCATTCTTCCATCCTTTAACTTGAGACTCCTCTGACAGAAAAACTGTTCACACATATTTCCAATCTTTCCATGTCCACTAACAAAGCACCTTCTCAATTTAAACATTCTCTAATTATCCTCATACGTAGAAAATGGTTCTCCTGCTACTACATAAAACCCCAGACTTATGTCTCTACTCTGGTTAGTCCTAAAGGTTTTTGAAAAAAATCATTTATAGTCCAGTGTTTGAACACATCAGTAAATACAGTATCATTACCAACCCCCATCATGCTTTTAGAGTGAGTCACAATACTCCCACTGTTATCTATACAGTAACAGATAAGATTTTAGTTGGACATGGAAATTAGGACTTTGTGTGTGTGTGTGTGTGTGTGTGTGTGTGTGTGTGTGTGTGTGTGTGTGTGTGTGTGTGTGTGTGTGTGTGTGTGTGTGTGTGCGTGTGTGTGCATGAGTGTGTGTGTGTGTGTGTGTGTGTGTGTGTGTGTGTGTGTGTGTGTGTGTGTGTGTGTGTGTGTGTGTGTGTGTGTGTGTGTGTGTGTGTGTGTGTGTGTGTGTGTGTGTGTGTGTGTATCCGTGATCAGTTTTTATCAATCTTACTTATGCATCTGAGAGTGTAAGCCACACCATCCTCCAAAATCCTCCTAAGTAAACTAGAAGCTCTGAGATTTAACCTAAATGCATTATCTTAGTTAGGTAACTATTTACCCAATAGGACATTCACAATTAAATCTAGAGATATGGCAGCAGAAGAAAGTACCTTTACATGAGGGGTACCACACATGGCTGATCAAAGACCAATATTATTCTCACTCTTCATAAAAAATCACAAAGAACATACCATGCAAAGAACTTACCTTCTATAAAGATACGTAGCACTATGCCTAGCACTGGTATCATCCAAAATGTACTTCAAAATTATTGATCTCAAGTATGAAACTAGTTCAAAGTTAATTTCCTAAAGATTAGTACAAGCAGAACATCATCCTATGCTTGGCGCCAGTCAAAAGTTAGTTAAGAGTAAGCCACTGTTCTTAGAAACCCTACATAAACTGAAAAAATATATATAAATATTACAACATAAACACCTTGGAAATACCCTTGATCCCAATCTCTTATTTAAAGCTCACACAAACTTAATGAGTGACGGGAGGAAGACATCTAATAGTCTCATATGCTATCACCTGCCAACTTACTCCCTAGACAAGGTGGGCACTGGTAATCTGTATCTTCGTTTCTCACTCACAATGTATACATTCTATTGTAAGCTGTCATTTTGTCTACCTGAACCTTAAGAACAAACATCACTGCACCTCCCTAGAAAAAGTCAATTGGACTCCAGTGAGCTCTAGCTCCCAAAAAGCATTGCCTTTTGTTATGTTGAGGTGGAGTTGGTTGTTGCATAGACAGTTGTAAATTGATAATAGGATATCATGAAAAGATTTACTTCTACTAGAGACTGTTGATAGAAAACCAGTCAACGCACCAACTTTATGAACAAACTGGCTAAAGTCTCAACAAGATAAGCTCCCCCTGCATTCTCTTATTTATATAATTAACTTGAGTGGCCAACCATCAAGAAAAAAGCAAGAGCTTCAAACCACTGCCAATGAATAAGTATAAGCCATACTTTATGCAGAATAGTGACTGGAGAGTTGCATATTGGTAAATAGAAAATCAAGCAGAGTTGGAATCTATTCCTGATAAGTACACTTTTTGCAACTTAATTTGCACTGTGCTATATTTATACATTTGCTTATTATTTATAGTGGTGCTGTATTGTTTCTGTCCCTTGTTGTCTCCACTGTGTTTTCCACCCACCCTCCCTGTTCTTGTTTTGGTGGTAATCTTGGTGGCTTTGAAACTGCCCGCCACACTTGTAAATTTGTATTTGGATACTTCTTCTGGGCCCATCTCATTTGCTCACTCAACTGAGTGCAGTGAGATCATATTCTGCTTTCAGGCACTCCTACTGTGTACAAAGAGAGCATATGGGAAGGACAACCCCTGTAGCCTCTTAATCCTGCTCTGTTCCCTCCCTCAAAAAAAAAAAAAAATATATATATATATATATATATATATATATATACTTTATTCAGCTGTTCTTACTGTAACTGTCTTAGTTGCTGTTCTGCGTGCTATCTGTTTAGTCGCTCTTACTCTGCACTTATTACTACTTGTTAGTAGCCTTCTAATTTAATGTCTTCTGCACTAGTTTTTAGTCATTTCTTAATTTAATTGCATTTAATTAAACTGTATTTGCCGTAATATTGCTACACATGCGTGCTAGCCTGCACTGCATTTGAATTGTATATACTGCTATTTTAGCTGCTTTTCTGTAAAAAAAAAATTCTAAACTTGTTTCCTGCCTTTCCTGTAACTAGTCTAGTCCACCAGGACAGTTTGCAAGCTCCTGAGCCCCCCAAGCCTTTCTGTGTAGGAGGGAAGCCTTCTAGCTTATCAGTGGGAGTGGTAAGCACTAGGTAGCCTATCTGCCACAGGAGGAGAGGTTTCTGGCCCAGAAATTATAGTTTTTTTGGCCATTTGGGAAGCTGTTCCATCTCTTTCAACCTTCTGATTTAAAAGCCTGTGTTTGCGCTTGTTTCCTGCCTTTCCTGTTACTAGTCTAGTCCAGGTAGAGATTTGCTGTATCCAGGACTCTTTGTAAGCTTCTGAGCCCCCCAAGCCTTTCTGTGTTGGCGGGAAGCCTTCCAGCTTATCAGTGGGAGTGGTAAGCACTAGGCAGCCTATCTACCACAAGAGGAGTGGCTCCTTGCACAGAACTTGTACCTTATTGGCCGTTTGAGCAGTTTATTTCCCATCTCTTTCAACTTTCTGGTTTGAAAGCCGCACGCGCGCTTGTTTCCCGCCTTTCCTGTAACTAGCCTAGTCCAGATACAGAGTTGCTGTATCCAGGCTTGTTGGCAAGCTTCTGACCCCCCCCCCCCAAGCCTTTCGGTATTGGAGGGAAGCCTTCTAGCTTATCAGTGGGAGTGGTAAGCATTAGGTAGCCTATCTACCACAAGAGGAGTGGTCCCTGGCCCGAAATTGTAGCTATTGGCCATTTTGGGCAGTTTTCTTCCATCTCTTTCAACTTTCTGGTTTGAAAGACGCACTTGTGCTTGTTTCCCACCTTTCCTGTAACTAGCCTAATCCAGATACAGAGTTGCTGTATCCAGGATTGTTGTAAGCTTCTGTTTCCCCCCAAGCCTTTCTGTGTTGAAGGGAAGCCTTCTAGCTTATCAGTGGGAGTAGTAAGCACTAGGTAGCCTATCTACCTCAAGAGGAGTGGCTCCTGGCCCAGAACTTGTACCTTATTGGTCATTTGAGCAGTTTTTTTCCCATCTCTTTCAACTTTCTTTTTTAAAAGCCAAATTTATGCTTGTTTCCCAACTTTCCTGTAACTAGTCTAGTCCAGATACAGACTTGCTGTATCCGGGACTGTTGGTAAGCATCTGAGCCCCCCAAGCCTTTCTGTGTTGGAGGGAAGCCTTCTAGCTTATCAGTGGGAGTGGTAAGCACTAGGTAGCATATCTTCTACGGGAAGAGTGGGTTTTGGTCCATAAATTGTAGTTTATTGGCCGTTTAGGCAGTTTTCCATCTCTTTCAACTTGCTGGCTTAAAAGCCTGTGTTTATGCTTGTTCCCCACTTTTCCTGTAACTAGTCTAGTCCAGGTACAGATTTGCTCTATCCAGGACTCATTGTAAGCTTCTGAGCACCCCAAGCCTTTCTGTGTTGGAGGGAAGCCTTCTAGCTTATCAGTGGGAGTGGTAAGCACTATCTACCACAAGAGGAGTGGCTCCTGGCCCAGAACTTGTACCTTATTGGCCATTTGAGCAGTTTTTTTCCCATCTCTTTCAACTTTCGGGTTTGAAAGCTGCACTTGTGCTTGTTTCCCGCCTTTCCTGTAACTAGCCTAGTCCAGATAGAGAGTTGCTGTATCCAGGATTGTTGGTAAGCTTCTGAGCCCCCCAAGCCTTTCTGTGTTGGAGGGAAGCCTTCTAGCTTATCAGTGGGAGTGGTAAGCACTAGGTAGCCTATCTTCCAAGGGAAGAGTGGGTTTTGGCCCATAAATTGTAGTTTATTGGCCATTTAGGCAGTTTTCCATCTCTTTCAACTTGCTGGCTTAAAAGCCTGTGTTTGTGCTTGTTCCCCACCTTTCCTGTAACTAGCCTAGTCCAGGTACAGGTTTGCTGTATCCAGGACTCTTTGTATGCTTCTGAGCCCCCCAAGCCTTTTTGTGTTGGAGTGAAGCCTTCTAGCTTATCAGTGGGAGTGATAAGCATTAGGTAGCCTATCTACCACAAGAGGAGTGGTTCCTGGTCCAGAAATTGTAGCTATTGGCCATTTGGGCAGTTTTTTCCCATCTCTTTCAACTTTCTGGTTTAAAAGCTGCACTTGCACTTGTTTCCCGCCTTTCAAGTAACTAGCCTAATCTAGATACAGAGTTGCTGTATCCAGGACTGTTAGTAAGCTACTGAGCCCCACAAGCCTTTCTGTGTTGGAGCGAAGCCTTCTAGCTTATCAGTGGGAGTGATAAGCACTAGGTAGCCTATCTACCACAAGAGGAGTGGTTCTGGCCCAGAAATTGTAGTTTATTGGCCGTGTGGGCATTTTTTCCATCTCTCTCAACTTTCTGGTTTTAAAGCCTGTGTTTGCACTTAATCCCCACCTTTCCTGTAACTAGTCTAGTCCAGGTACAGTTTTGCTGTATCCAGGACTGTTTGTAAGCTTCTGAGCCCCTCAAGCCTTTGTGTTGGAGTAGAGCCTTCTAGCTTATCAGTGGGAGTGGTAAGTACTAGGTAGCCTGTCTACCAAAAGAGGAGTGGTTCTTGGCCCAGGAATTGTTGTTTATTGATCATTTGGGAAGCTGTCCATCTCTTTCAACTTTCTGGTTTAAAAGACCACATCTGCACTTGTTTCCCATCGTTCCTGTAACTAACCTACTGGAAAGCACCAGAAAGCCTTAAACTGATACAAGCCTTCTAGCTTAAAAGAGAGTCTTTGGAGTGATTAAGTATCAGTTTTCTGTATTTTCTTGCTGTACTTAACTGTTTTCCACCTAAACACTGATTTTCCAGCGTTTATTGTGATTTAAAAGCTTGTTTTTTCATATATCGTACTTATTTGACTGCCTGCACTTTTAAAAAAGTCATTTTTTGTTTAAATAAATTGTTTAACTGTTGTAGGCTACACACTAAAGTATGATAGCCTTTTCTGATCACTTGTAGTTTTTTAAAGCTATTTTAAGTGTACTTTTTATTGTTTTTGTCTTATCTTTACAAAAAAAAAACATTCCTTGTTTCCCACCCTTCTAAGCTAATATAGTCCAGTTTTCAGGCTAGTGCTGAATTCAGGGTTGTGTTACAAGCTTCTGAGTTGCCCATACCTTACTT
Source organism: Protopterus annectens (assembly GCF_019279795.1). NCBI lineage: Eukaryota > Metazoa > Chordata > Ceratodontiformes > Protopteridae > Protopterus > Protopterus annectens. The sequence continues at coordinate 305,731,954 of NC_056738.1, read as the reverse complement.
GGATAGAGGGACGATTCTCTGTTCACCTGTGAGAGAGGGGAACTTTGAGTAGCCATCTGTCCCTGGAGGAGTGGTTCCAGCCCAGAAGTTAGTAGTTTAAAAACTGCATTTGCACGGTTTTGCTTGCCGGGCAGCACCGGTTAGCCACTGTTAAATTATTCCCGGCTCCACTAAGTCTCCTCTTCAGTTTTTCCCTTGAAACTAGTCTAACTCTTAACCTAAGCACTCAAAAAGCATCCTGTAGTCCAGCACTTGCTCAGACCAAATAGCAAGCACTAATATACCCCGACACTTGATTGCCCAGCAGGGCAAGGCTCTTTAGTGACCCCTCACCAACCAAGTGACTAAGCAGCTCACCCTACTATTCAGGCATAACCAAAGGGCAACTTCAGGTGTACTCTCCAGTCCAGCTGGTGAACCTGGGTATCCTGAAGCAATGTTACAACTGCCTCATGTACACAGACAACCCTCTCCTCCTACCACAAAACACTAACATATGCGAGAGATGCAATTATACAGCCAAACTGAAGGCTAAGGTCTCTCCACCCAAGACTGGAACAGACAGTCATGAGGAGAAGGTTAACACTTGCACCACACCTCCAGCCTCACAGAGACCTACTAAACCAGCACTGGCAAAAAATACACATAAATACACTAAATCATACTCGGAAGCTCTAAATAAAAACCTGCAAAAGCATCAGAGAGCTCCAAATTAGACACCCAAAAAACCTGCACCTCCCGTCACAAACCAGACAACACATAAAACACAAAATCAATGTGCTGCACAATCACAGCCCTTAAGGCGAAATAACATACCTAACACAGTAGTAATAGGTGATTGTATAGTCAGGCACACTGATGTCTCACTCACTAGGCTGGACAAGGAGAAGGTTACTGTTAGCTGCCTGTCAGGAGCCAGAATCCACCACATAACACAAGTACTCAGGTCATTCCAGCACAAGTACAAATATGACTCTGTCATTGTTCATGTTGGTGTGAATGACCTGAGATGTACCTCCCTGAACTACATGAAAAGAGACATGGAAGAGCTCTCTGATCATGTAGCCCAGGCAGGTATAACCCTGACCCTGAGTAGCATCCTGCCCTCACCAAGAATGATACCTCAGTATAAAGAAAAAATGATCAACTTCAACAATTGGCTAAGCTTCTGGTGTCATTCAGAGGGTATCCAGTGTCTGTCAGCCTGGGACAACATGCTCAACAAGCCGCGTTGCTTCACAAGAGACAGCTTGCACCTGTCACCCCTAGGCTTTCGAATACTGGCCAGGGCTCTTGCTACCCCCCATAGTGCCTTTTTTAGGCAAGGCTCAAAAGTCAAACCCACCTCCTTAAACAGCACAAATAAAGAAATGAGGGTTTAAATCTCAAAATGCATGTGCTCAAAGCACTCCTCAGTATGGAGAACGTCGACATCTGTGCAGTAACTGAAACCTGGTTCAAGGCTCCAGAGAGCACTCCAGCACTATTGGCCTACAACTCATACCACACATTTTGGCCACAGAATAAGGACTGAAACACAAAAGGAGGGCGTGTATCCATATTCATCAAGGATACCTACACCTCCAGGTTAGTGACGCAGCATGATACCTCTGAGATCATCCATGTGCAACTAACATCGAGCAAATCTGCAATGCAAATTGTGGCCTGCTACAGATCACCCTCCATGAACCAGGACCACCACTCTGCCTTTCTGGAGACACTGGAAAACATGAAGGTCCTACCGAACACCCTGATATTGGGCAATTTCAATTACCCTACCATTAACTGGGAAAACTACTTGAGTACAAACTCCCAGGCTCAGCGCTTCCTGGAATTTATCAACTCAAATTCCCTGGATCAGTGGTAAACTCCCCTACTACAGGTGAAAACATATTGGACTTGGTCATCACCAACATGGGCGACAGGTGTTCCGCACCGGAGGTCAACCTGTCCCTGGTTAGATCAGACCATAAACTAATCACTCTAGATGTCCACACCCCACCACCACCCCCAACCAAGGAAACCACAGTGAAAAACTTTTCTAAAGCAAACTTCATCTTACTTAAGATGGAGGTGGTAAGTTTCACAGCCCCCACGCTAAAGGATAACGCTGCCCAAGATGCAGAATCCTTTACAAATGCACTCTATGAGCACCTACAAGGATGCATGGATCGTGCCATCCCTAGCAAAACCAAGACTCACTCCCCTAAGAGAAGGAAACCCGTCTGGTGGATCCCTGCCATAAACAGGTTATACAATAAAAGGAGGAAACTAGTTCAGAAAAAAAGGCAAATCCCAAGAAGGAAAGACATCCCAGATCAGTATCAGTAAGAAACTAAGGTCCCTCATAAAATCATCCAAGGCTAACTTCAAAAGAAAAATTGCCAAGGATTCAAAAGATAACCACAAAGCCTTCTTTAGCTATGTCAAGAATCTAAGTGGCAGCTCACAGATATGCTCTGAGCTAGTGCAAAATAGCACAAAATATACTGAACCTACTGATATTGCCAACATCCTGGCAGATAGATTCAGTGCAAACTTCACCCCCTTCTCACCTCCAAAAGGGCCCACATCAATACCGGAAAAGTGTAGTGGCCCGGAAATCACAGACGCACAGGTGAAAACAACCCTTTCAAAAGCCAAAAACACAGCATCAATGGGGCCAGATGGTGTCCCAGGATGCGTCTTGCACAAACTACAGAAAGAACTAACCCCCCACCTAAACACTCTGTTCAACCTCAGCCTCTCCACAGGCTACGTGCCCATAGAATGGCGCACAGCAACAGTTATTCTGCTCCACAACGGAGGGGCCACAACTGACCCTGGTAACTATTGCCCCATAAGCCTGACTAGCCTGATCTGCAAGGCTATGGAGCGCATCATCAGGAAACTCATTAACAAAGACATTGGGAACCTCCAAACACTTGACCTGACCCACCTCGGCTTTGTTAAGGGCAGATCATGCCTACTAAACTTGGTTGACTTCTTTGAGACAGTCACCAAGGCCATAGACGAAGGAAAGGTGGTTCACACAGCCTACCTTGACCTCGCCAAGGTGTTCGACACCATTCCTCACTCAGGTATTATAGAAAAACTCACCAGCCTGAACATAAACCCTTACGTCACAAGATGGGTTGTCAACTGGCTTACAGACAGAACTCACGCGGTAAGACTAGCAGGCTCCAGTTCCAACTCTAAACCAGTCACAAGTGGTGTCCCACAATGCACAGTCCTGGGACCCCCACTGTTCAGCATATACTTCTCAGAAGTACAGGCAAACACAAGAGGACTATGGCTAACCAAGTTCGCCGATGACTGCAAACTGGGAGCCATAATTGACTCTCCGGCTGACAATGACATCCTCCAAAAAGGCCATACTGAGACGGACACCTGGTGTCAAAGTCATGGTCTCAAGCTAAATGGCAAAAAATGCATTGTCATCCCATTTGGGAAAAACAAAATACCCACAAATTACCACATAGGTGGCAGCCCTCTTAATACAGAAGAGGTAATAAGAGATCTGGGGACCCAGGTAGACAGTAATCTCTCCTTTGACAATCATATTGCCAAAGTAGTTAGGAAATCCTTTTATGTGGCCCATCTAATTACTAAAGGGTTCACATCTAGAAATAAAGAGGTTACAGTGCCCCTCTACTCATCACTCATCAGACCCATCATAGAGTACAATGCCCCATTTGGGATGTACCTCACAAGACACTTCCAACAGATGGAAAGACCACAAACGTACCTCACCAAGAGGATTACTGGCCTCAAACATATGTCCTATGCAGACCGAGTGAAAAAACTCCGGCTGTACTCAGTGGCATATCGCTTACTCAGAGGTGATCTCTGCCATTAGGTCTACAAAAGGGCCCCAGAGTTTACCAAGGTTTGTATATCTATAATTTGTTTCTCTGACTTTCAGTAAAGGAATATGCATAATATTTTTTGGCTACGCTGAGGCCCATAAGCCAGAACTTTCTGCACATTATCAGGTGTGCATCTTAATGTTTTCCCCAATATTGCTTTTGTTATTATCAATTATTATTCCCATATCCACATTGCACTTTGCTGCAGGTTGTTACATTGCCAGTTATTTCATTTAAAAATTAATTTTGCAGTTAATTTAACCACAGTGTGTTACATTGTGCAAGCCACTGATGCACTTTAGGTGGATTTTTCCTTTTTCTGTGCTGGAAAACAATGGAGCTGGTATACATAATTTAGGTTTGAGTGGTGTAGGGTGTTTTCTCTCTCTGCAAAAAATTACTTTCTGTGTTTTTTAATAGTTTTCAAGTAGTGATTTTCAAAATTGAATTTTTTTGATAAAATGTAACTCACTTGCTGGTTACTTGATAGAATGTAACCCCCTCCTTTTGTATAAAGGGGTAATATTTTGGTGATGATGTAGGTAAAATGGTTCTACTTTGAAATGTTGACTTTATGAAAGTCGACACTTCAACAGAACAAAAAAAAATGCTCAAAAACTGAAAGGGAAAAACTCTGTTTATCTTGTTTTTTACAGGCAGCCAAGCCCTACTGCATCTCCCCATGTGGGGTAATCCCTCCCCATATCACCAGAATATATATATATATATATATATATATATATATATATATATATATATATATCTATATATATATATATATATATATATATATATATATATATATGTATAGGGTCTATATTAAATCAGCAAATGCTTAAAAAAAGGAACGCTGATTTATCTACTCCATGTAAGCGAAAGCTTATAAGCCCGAATACTTAGAACAGCAATTTTTTTCCAAGGGAAAAAAAAATCTCTGTTCCACAAAAAAAAAATAAAAATAAAAAAAATAAAAACTTTAAAACATTGCATAAAGTGGGGGGCTTCGCCCCCCACCACACCTCCCTACTTAAATATACCAACTCCAAGACCGCACTACAGTGACGAAAACGGCAAAGTAACAGAGGCAGCCAAACAATTTCGCTTATATGCCTTTTCACTATTTTGCTGTTTCGTGCTTTCAAGTTTGATCAAGACGCATTTGATCATATAATAGGAACCCTATATATATATATATATATATATATATATATATATATATATATAGTCAGACTTACTCGAGGGAAGGGGAAAATCTCCCTAAAAAGTGAATTATTGCCAGTAAAAAATTAGAAATTGCACCAACAGTGATTTTGTATGGTGAAAAGCATTCCACATTATGCCATTCAACTTCTGTTTCTGTCAGCTATTGATGCTTGGGGAATTTCTTCTTGAGATTGTGTAAGAAAGCCAAGAATAATAATTATATTTAGACTATCTTGTACTTTAGATTATATATGAATAAATATCATACTTTATATATACTTTATTTATTTATTTATTTATTCTTTCACATTAGTTAATCAAAATAGAGCACTGGCCTCAGGACCATTTACAAGTTCTGCTTGGGAGCAAAATGAAGTAGAAAATTAATAAATACAAATTATAGTAAACAAAACTGAAAATGAACCATAAATTGCCTAACCTGTCTTTTGGGTAGGAAATACACAGCTTCTATAAATTAACAATGGAGCTGTCTGGCATGTGGTTTTCCACCACTGTTCTAAGTATCTATGTTTTTAGACTGTTAGGTAGTTTAGTGTTAGATTCATGGCAGCATTGAGTTGTGAGGTTTATATTAGTATATTTTATTTGTGCCTTTTAGTTATATGCCTTAGTGAATTCTAAAGATAGTATTTTTTATTTTAGTTTGTTTAAGACCCAGTGTGCCATAATTAAATTTTCTGATTGGCTAACTGTAGTGTTTTCCACTTTAGTTTTATTTTTTCATTTTAATTTTGTTAGATTCTGGTCTCTAGGGATTGTTCAGATATTTTGTGTATGTACTATGCACTATGCAAAATGTTGTTTCTTTTTAAAATGCATGAAAGGGGATGAATTGTGGTGTTACTGTGGTTTGTAACATAGGGAGGGTTAGTATTGCGGGTGTATGTTTCAGGGGGTTTTAGCTTTTACTTTCTGTTGGATGATTTATCTGCTGTTTTAGTTTGCAATATGTGGATGTAACCTGCAGTGTCTTCATTTTTCATTTTATGTTACTTTTTTATTTTGTGCATATTTGGATTTGAGTGTAGTTTTAAATGAGTGTGTATGCATGAATATCTCATGGTACTGGCTGCTGGACTGGCTACAGTACATCAAATTAAAAATGTTAAAAATGTTGAGCTACACTGAATGTAGAAAAAAAATGAAAATAGACACTTTTTCTGTTTGGGGGCTTAGAATTCTAGTCAGCAGCTGTTTCTCATTGGCTCAATCTATGTCAGGTGACAGATGCCTAATACAGGCTGAGAAGAAAGGAAAATGAAAGTATAGTCTGTTGTGTCTGCTAAAAAAGAACTGTTTGTTTTTTAAATAATATTTGATGAGCACAGAAAAGTTGCTTTTCTTTTGGTGTGTGCCACCCAAAGAAGACAGTCAACCTGCTGAGCAATTACAGTATGCATTTTGTGTCTTATTTTTTTTTTCAGGACATTGGATGCCTACTTTACCCAAACTAGTTGTTGGGTACATCATCGTGTGTGATTGTGTGTGTGTGTGTGTGTGTGTGTGTGTGTGTGTGTGTGTGTGTGTGTGTGTGTGTGTGTGTGTGTGTGTGTGTGTGTGTGTGCGTGTGTGTGTGTGCCCATGTGTGTGTTGTTTATGGGATGTGAGGAGATGCAATGGGTTACACAGTATGCATCTGACAGTAACAAGCTAAAATCCATTATTTACATTTCTGTGACCATTATTTATGTATTTATTCATTCATTCATTTGATCCCACTCAGACATAGGTGTACATAATATATAAACTGACTGTAATTGGTAGACACAAAGACAGCCCGTCAATGAAACTGATTGACCCCCGCTATCATTTGATCACAGTTAAACAGTCATTAATCGGAACTGGATGGGCTAGTGTATGTTTGAGTAAAAAGAAAGTTGAAAAACATGCTGTGACCACTATAATTTTAATGTTCTAGTGATCACAATCAGACATCTATGTTATGTATAGTCAATAAAGTGGCAATAACGACTGGGTACTGAGCCAGTCATCTGTGGATGTAAGTGTCTCACCCCAGCTGTTGCTTAATCATGGTTAAATAGTCATTGACTTGCCATAACATAACCACCCCTCCTTCGAGTCACACCCATCAATTCAGTCACTTTTTGCAGAGCCTTTTGCTTTGACATCACTACCTGCCATTGTGTGTATGTGTGTGTGTCTGTGTCTGTCTGTCTGTGTGTGTGCATGTATGTGTCTTTATGTGACATACACACATATTGGCATTATTGTGAATCACTGAATATGACAAAGGATGCATATATTTTTTATTTATCTTAATGGTAAACCCTAGATAAAAAGTATTGTAAAAGTGCATATCTAGCACACTATATAAATATTTTATCTACACTCTTGGTACAGCATCATAAGTTTACTTTTACTCTTGGTGTATTACCAGTTGTTTGTTTATATTCATGGGATGTCATCATAGTTACTAAAATTTGGCTTAATCTGCCATATTACAACAATTACCTAAAGCTAAAGCTAAAGTTCACATACTACACATGCAAAACATAGTCCAAATACAATTCAAAAACACTCTAACAACTTAAAACAATCTCAAACCCATATCAATACTCCTCTATAAATCTTTGAAAAACTCTTGCCAATAGTGCAAGAATATTCAGTTTTACCACACAGTCTTTAAACTAATTTCAATATATTTCTAACACTCTCTGATGAATCACAACTCTGTCACAGACTGAAATCATAGAGACACTTAATATAATTATATTTATTCTGTCTCCACTACATCTGACTAGTCATAAGAGAGGCATGCTCATTGCATTTGACTTGGACATTATTAAAATATTCACTAAAAAGAGTCTACATTCTCTCTTCCTTTGACTTCATAACACAGCACTTCAAATGAACACTTTTTACTGAATCCAAATGCTCAGACTCAGTATCTGAAAATATATAAACTCAGAATTTCTTATAAGGTTGTGGAAAGGGTCTCAGTCTTGTAAGTTTTACACAGTCATGGCCGGCCTTAGGCATAGGCCAACTAGGCAGCCGCCTAGGGCACCGGTCTAGCAGGGGCGCTTTTCCAGTATTTATTTGGTGTAGGTAGACCAGGATGGGGAACCACATAATGTGTTGGGGGGGAGCAGTGGAGCCCTTTTGCCTAGGGCACCAGTTGACCTAGGGCCGCTCCTGTACACAGTAATTAAAGCCTCCCTGGCAATTTTGATCTTTGAAGTGCAGCTATGCCTGTGGAAGGTTTTTGGAAAGGCCAAATGACTCGGGTCATATTTTATTGCTTTATATGGTTGTAGCTGTTGTTAATAGTCACTGCATCACACCAGTCCTTTCATATCAAGCCAGGAGAGAGAGAGACCACAACATGTAGAGATCATGTGTCACTGGTCCCACTATCACAGAGGGTGTCTTCTGTACTACTCTTTCCGCATCTCACTTATATTGTCTGAATGGCCAACCTAGTTTCACTGAACACTGTATTATTTGCTGTCAACACCACTAGATATTGATAACACTGAAGGTAAAGAAACACAGGTAGATCTCAGCAACTTCACCACTTACATCTATTACCTACAGTTTGAGGACTGTCTTCACACCTAAATACCAAAATTCCAGACTTTACACATTTTTTTCTCAGAAGGATACTGTCAATACAGTAGGTAGGAATCTTAATAATTGCCTTCATGCATGTTTCTTTTCAGAGGAATTGCCTGATGACATTCAGCTATTCAGTTATGGAACTGTTGTTGTAACCAGAAATATGATATAATATACTTCTCCCTCTTTGAGCACAGCTGGCATATAAAAGGAGTGTTCATTGCATTCTTCTAGAAAACTGCATTGTTAATATCCTAAAACTACCAAATTAAGGATCCCACATTTCTGTTAGCATGCTCTCTCCATATCAGTAACTTATAAAATGTCTCTTATGGGTATTACAAGATCTATAAATAATTCTACACTATTTAGAAGTCGTGATAAATCTTCTGTTAGAAAATGCAGACTTGTTAAGCATTACTATATTCATAGCCATGGACAGAACTGCCTTGAAAATCTACACTGGTCATGTAAAATGAAGTAATTTACTGCTTGCATCTATCCTTTGATATTCTTTTCATTCACTGATTTTCACATAACCCCCTTACCTTTAGGAAACAAGCCCATCTACCTTAGATGTATACTGTTTTACATCATTATCTGATTGCCATGAGAATTATAGATATAATCTGGAACACATAAAAGGTGCACATTGGATCCCATCTAGGACATGGTAAAGAATGATACATACGGTAGTTCATGACTCCTACGTAGCTCAAGAAAAGGTATAGTATACTGAGCATGATGCATTTTTATATGCACAAAGAATTGTCAGAAGCACGGTACCATTTCAGATCTCAAGAGTGGGCAACATGGCAGCCTGTGCTTACAGCACACATAAAGAATACCATCAGTGTGTTTCAAATCATTACTAACAATTTATAGTAGACTAAATAATAGTTAGCTATACCTGTTTTTAATAAAAATAGATACTGATAATTCAAAACACTGAAAACCTGTCAAAAATGGTCCTATGAGTATTCCAAGGGTGGCTATATAAGGATACTGCACAACATTTGCATGTTATTAATGTTGCTTAGCAGCCCCGGTGGTGCAGTGGTAGTGTTGTTGTCTCACAGTAAGAGGTTCTCCTATTCGATTCTCAGCTGGAGTGCCTTCTGTGTGGAGTCTGCATGTCCTCCCCGCAGTCAAGTGTCATTCGAAAAGACATGCGTGAATGGGTGTGCCTTCGCTGAAGGTTGGGCGTCGGGCTGGCAACTTGGCACCATAAAAATCTACTGCCAATCATTAGCAGACCGGAGATTCGCTGTGGTGACCCCTAACTGGGAAAAGCCAAAAAGGCAAACATCTGTATGTGTGATGTCACTGTTCTAATATGGTCTTTGAGCCTACTTAGCTATTTATATACCACACAATTATCCTGGTAAGACCCCTAGAATAAGACAAATCTTGCATGCAAAAAACAGCCCACATTTAAATTTCAGGGAAACTACACAATAACTCTGCTCCTGTAGAAGTAGGTTATGGAAATCCTTCATAGCTTGGCTGCATTTTTCAGAATGGTCTGTACCAGGTATATCTTACAAAAATCTGTACAGAGCTATTTGTGTTCTACTTTATAAGTGATCATGTATACACCAGATGTTTTATGGATTCCTTTGCACCTTGATTAACATTATAGTGGCACTGGAAGGGCTGACAAACCTACCATTAAAGGATTATCTGTCATCTTTTTTTTAACTCTTCCTACTATAATTTGTAGAATGATGCTTTGATTAGATGCTTAATTCCCAGTGATGATGTATCTGCAGTGAATCGAGCATTGTTTCCTTGCATTTATATGTAAAAAATAAAGGAAAATGTTATATGTGAGAAAAAACAGGTAAAAAGAAAGGAAAAAAGTTCATGCCAGTTTAGTTGTTTTAAACAGAGGCAATGATGTGATCTATGTTGTTTACTGGCTGTAAATCTGAATACATTCTTGTAGATATTATTCTTAATAATGCAAATGGCAATCTACAAATAGGAGATGATCTCAATTGTTTATTGAATAGCTCAGATACTTGGGCTTCCAGTAAAATATGATTAAATCCCTTAGCTAAAGCCCAAAATAATTGGATTGATCCTAAGCTAAATGACCCATTTAACATGACTGATGAGAGATTCTTCAGTTTTGCTCGGTTATGGCACTCTAACTGGAATCAATAAGCTTTTAATTTTAACTTCTTCTTATACTGTCTTTAAAATATTAAGCTTTAATATAATTACATAGCCTATCTCAGATCACGATGCCTCTGTTCAAAAAATTGTCTGCAATTTTAATAAAATACTGCTTCATATAATTTCTTCTTATATTTCTAAACTAAAATAATTTAAAACATGACTAGTATCTTCTTCTTCTTTCGGCTGCTCCCATCAGGGGTTGCCACAGCACATCAACTATTTCCATTTCTTCCTGTCCTCTGCATCTTGCTCTGTCACACCAACCACCCGCATGTCCTCTCTCACCACATCCATAAACCTCATCTTAGGCCTTCCTCTTTTCCTGTTACCTGGCAGCTTCATCCTTAGCATCTTTTTCCCAATATACTCTGCATCCCTCCTCAGCACATGTCCAAACCAACGTAATTGTGCCTCTCTGGCTTTGTCTCCAAACCTTCCAACCTGGGTTGACCCTCTAATATACTTATTCCTAATCCTGTCCATCCTCGTCACACCCAGTGCAAATCTTAACATCTTCAGCTCTGCCACATCAAGCTCTGACTCCTGCCTTTTTGTCAGTGCCACTGTCTCCAACCCATATAACATAGCTGGTCTCACTACACTCTTGTAGACCTTCCCTTTCACTCTTACTGGTACTCATCTGTCACAAATCACTCCTGACACTCTTCTCCACCCACTCCATCCTGCCTGTACTCCCTTCTTCACCTCTCTTCCACACTCACCATTACTCTGAAGTGTTGATCCCAAGTATTTAAACTCATTCACCTTCGCCACCTCTACTCCCTGCATCCTCACCATTCCTCTATTCTCCCTCTCATTCACACACATATATTCTGTCTTAGTCCTGCTGACCTTCATTCCTCTTCTCTCTAGAGCATATCTCCACCTCTCCAGGGTCTCCTCCACCTGTTCCCTACTCTCACTACAGATCACAATGTCATCTGCAAACATCATAGTCCACGGGGACTCCTGTCTGAGTTCATCTGTCAACCTGTCCATCACCATTACAAATAAGAAAGGGCTCAGAGCTGAACCTTGATATAATCCCACCTCCACCTTAAACGCATCCGTCACTCCCACCGCAGACCTCACCGCTGTCACACTACCCTTGTACATATCCTGTACCACTCTTACATACTTCTCTGACACTCCCACCTTCCTCATACAATACCACAACTCCTCTCTAGGCACCCTGTCATATGCTTTCTCTAAATCCACAAAGACACAATGCAACTCCTACTGACATTCTCTGTACTTCTCCATCAACACTCTCAAAGCAAACATCGCATCTGTAGTGCTCTTTCCTGGCATGAAACCATACTGCTGATCACTAATCATCACCTCCCTTCTTAACCTAGCTTCCACTACTCTTTCCCATAACATCATGCTGTGACTGATCAATTTAATCCCTCTGTAGTTACTATAGCTCTGCACATCACCCTTATTCTTAAAAATCGGTACCAAAACACTTTTTCTCCAGTCCTCAGGCATCCTCTCACTTTCCAAGATTTCATTAAACAATCTAGTTAAAAACTCCACTGCCATTTCACCTAAACACCTCAATGCTTCCACAGGTATGTCATCTGGACCAACAGCCTTTCCCTTCTTCATCCTCTTCATAGCTATCCTTACTTCCTCCTTGCTAATCCACTGCACTTCATGATTCGCTATCCGCACATCATCCAACCTTCTCTCCCTCTCATTCTCTTCATTCATCAGCCCCTCAAAGTACTCTTTCCATCTGCTCAACACACTCTCCTTGCTTGTGAGTATGTTTCCCTCATTATCCTTTATCACCCTTACCTGCTGCACATCTTTACTAGCTCGGTCCCTCTGTCTAGCCAACAGGTCCTTTTCTCCCTCCTTAGTGTCCAACCTTTTATACAACTCGCCATACACTTTATCCTTAGCCTTCACCACCTCTCTCTTTGCCATGCACCTCATCTCCTTATACTCTTGTCTGCTTTCTTCATCTCTCTGACAATCCCACTTCTTCTTCGCCAACCTCTTTCTCTGTATACTCTCCTGTACTTCTTCATTCCACCACCAGGTCTCCTTGTCCTCCTTCCTCTTTTCAGATGTCACACCAAGCACCTTTCTAGCCATCTCTCTTACTAGCTCTGCTGTAGTTACCCAGCTATTCGGTAACTCTTCACTGCCACCCAGTGCCTGTCTTAACTCTTCCCTGAGCATCACTTCACAATTACCATTTTTCAATTTCCACCATTTGATCCTTGGTGCTGCCCTCACACTCATCCTCCTCTTCTTGATCACCAATGTCATCCTACAAACCACCATCCTATGCTGCCTAACTACACTTTCCTCTGCCACCACTTTACAGTCTCCAATCTCCTTCAGACTGGCCCTTCTACATAAGATATAATCCACCTGTGTGCATCTTCCTCCACTCTTGTATGTCACCCTATGCTCCTCCCTCTTGTTAAAATACGTATTCAACACAGCCATGTCCATCCTTTTTGCAAAATCCACTACCATCTGACCTTCTGCATTCCTTTGCTTAACACCATACCTACCCATCACTTCCTCATCCCCTCTGTTCCCTTCACCAACATGCCCATTGAAATCTGCTCCAATCACCAGTATCTCAACCTTGGGTACAGTCATCACCACTTCATCCAACTCACTCCAAAATTTTTCTTTCTCATCCATCGCACACCCAACTTGTGGAGCATATGCACTAACAACATTCATCATTACACCATCAATTTCCAGCTTCATAAACATCACTCTATCCAACACTCTTTTCACCTCCAAAACACTCTTAGCATACTGTTCCTTCAGGATAATGCCTACGCCATTTCTCCTCCCATCCACACCATGATAAAACAATTTGAACCCGCCTCCGATACACCTAGCCTTGCTCCCCTTCCATCTGGTCTCTTGCACACACAATATACCAACCTTCCTTCGGTCCATCATATCAGCTAGCTCTCTCCCTATACCAGTCATACTGCCAACATTTAAAGTTCCGACCCTCACTATCAAAGTTCTAGCCTTTACCTGCCTTCGGCCATGCCTTCCGCCTCTTCTCCTCCTTCGGCCAACAGTAGCCCAATTTCCGCCAGCACCCTGTTGGCCAACAGTACTGGTGGCAGTCATTGTTAACCCGGGCCTCGACCAATCCGGTATGTATATGTGTACTTTTGTCTGCATGTATGATTTGGCAAAATGTTATGCCGGATGCCCTTCCTGATGCAACCCTCCCCATTTATCCGGGCTTGGGACCGGCACAAAGAAATGCACTGGCTTGTGCATCCCCAAAAAACATGACTAGTATATGAAACTGAATTCTTTATGAAAACTAACAGTTCTGAAGAGCTGAGTAAAAATTATGGTTTGGAACTCCTTTAAAAATACATTTATGGTAAATGTTTGGCATAGTACAGAAAGAAGCTGAGAAACTGGGATAATAAGTTATTAGGTATTCAAACCAAACTTCAAGAAGCAAACTATAATCTTAAAAAGGTAACAAAAACATAAAATATAAAGTAGAAACTTTAAATAAGAAATCTTCTGAACTTTTATCACACAAAACCGCCTTACTTTTTGAAAAATCAAAAATAAACTTATATGCTATGTCACCTAAATATATGCATAACTTTTCTAAAAGAATGAAAATACAATCTACAACTAATCACATAATGGAAATACAAATTCCCCAAAATACTTTGTACAGAAACTGGAGATTTATTAGATGCATTTAGACAATATTAACTTTACATCAAGACATTTCTGATAAAATGAAAGAGATTGCAACTAATAAATCACCCAAGATTGATGGTATAATAACAGAATTTTACAGGATTCTTCTGCAAGAACATAGAAATTTATTTCACAAGATCCTTATAGAAATATAATTAAATAAAGTGATTCCCCTATCCTGAAGATATTCATTTATCACTCCAACTTTTAAAGAAGACAAGAACCCTTAATTCTGTTCCTCCTACAGAGTAATTGTTCCCTTAAACACTGGCTATAAAATTTTATGTCTATTTTGGTTGATGCATTAAAGAAATCTATATCAGATATATTTAATATAGATCAATCTGGCTTTATATATATATATATATATATATATATATATATATATATATATATATATATATATATATATATATATGAGACAAACGCAAGACGATATTAAAAGGATAACACTTGCAGATATTTTAATCAGTAAGAAACAAGATACTCTGTTTATGAATGCAGATACTGAACATGCCTTTGATTCAATACATTTGAATTATTTATTCAAAATATTAGAAATATTTAAAATCCCTTCTGAATTTATTAACCTTCTAAAATATTTCAAAAGATAATAAGTCCTGTTATAATTAGGTCCATTTTCTTCAGAATTAATTTTGTTAACTAGAGGTACAAAACAAGTTTGTCCCTTATCTCCAATTCTTTCCACTTTATCCATTGAAATATTGATAATTCAATTCAATCCAATTCAAAAATAAAAGGTCAAGATCTAGATAATAGCTATAATTCTAAACGTATGCTCTTTGCAGATGACAAAATGTTAACTTTGCTAAATTTTGAAGATTCACTAAGAGAATTGGTCATCATTATTAAAGAATAAGAAAAGTTATCAGGGCTCCAGTTTAATAATTCAAACCCTGAATATCTATTTATAAATAAAAAGGAGAATTGTCTCAATGCAACTCTGATAAAGTTCTGTTGAATAAGAAGAATGAAAGCACTCAGTAGTTAAAACTTGTATATGGGACTCCTTCCATACTTGCTTTTGTAGGATTGTTTGAGGTTTATTTGATTTTTTTAATTCTATACTGTATTTTGTTGTTCTGATACTTAGAAATTTCTATTAAGAAAAGTTTTGGGGAAACTAAATATACAATAAGAGAATCCTAAACTCTATTTCCAATCTAACAAACAACTATAATAAATTCATCTCATTTGATAATTGGCTTCAATTAATAAAAAATGATTTTGCTCTCAAATATTTTATATATAAGCATTTGCCCTTCAACCTAATAAAGATCATGTAAAATGTCATAAATTATTTTTTAAATTTCTTTGTTACCCCCACCCCCCCCCCAAAAAAAAAAGAAACTAGGATTGCCCTTAGCCATCATCTTAGGCTTTAGGATCTAGGGATTCCAAACATAGAAAGTTATGCCAAAGCAGAAATTTGCAGAGTTATAATTAACTGGCTGGATACTATTTATACAGCAAATTGGAAATCCCAGCACTTTTCAATTTTTATGTCTAATAAAATGAAAATTAAGGTTTCTAATATTGAGAATGCAGATAACACAACGTGACTTTAACTGTACAACTATATTAATATTTAATCTCCTACACAGTCCAGATATATTAGTTATATTATGCTATCCTTAATAATGGTCATAGGTAGGTACTAGGATATTAGCTCTAGAGCCTATACAAGCCTAGCCAAAAAGGTAACCTGGCTTTCCCACCCAAGAAATTTATTTTTCTGTACCCCTGTCAAGCAGAACCAAGTGATCCCCAGGGTGAATTTCTTATTATCCATCCAATCATCAAAGATTTTTCTTAAAGAGAGCTAATGAGGAGCTCTGTTTGACATAGATAGGTAGACTGTTCCAGAGTATGGGAAGTCTCTGGGACAGGAATCTATCCCTCCAGCACGTCCTGTTTATCGTGGTGACAAGGTTTAGGTCCCTAGAGCATGTAGCTCGGAGGGATTGGGATTTCTTTAAGTGGAGCATGTCCAATAGCTCTGGGTTTGACATAACTTTGTATGTTAGGCAGAGATCGCCTCTGAGTAGGTGATATGCGACGGAGTAAAACTGGAGTTTTTTGAGATGGTCTGAGTAGGGCATCTGTTTGAGGCCAGTAATCCTCTTTGTGAGGTATTTCTGTGACCATTCCAGTTGTTGTAGATGTCTTGTGAGGTACATACCAAAAGGGGCATTGTACTATATAATGGGTCTAATGAGTGATGAGTAGAGGGGAACAATGACCTTTTTTTTCTGAATGAGAAACCTTTTGTGATGAGATGTGCCATGTAGAAGGATTTTCTGACCACTGTGGTGATGTGATTATCAAAGGAGAGACTACTGTCCACCTGTGTCCCAAGGTCTCTTATCACACTTTCATTGTTAAGTAGACTACTGCCTATGTGGTAGTTCATTGGTACAGAGTTTTTACCAAAGGGGAAGACAATGCACCTTTTGGCATTGAGCTAGAGACCATGGCTTTGACACCAGGCATCTGTCTCAGTGAGGCCCTTTTGTAGGATGTCCACATCGTTAGGAGTTTTGATTATGGCTCCTAGTTTGCAGTCATCTGCAAATTTAGTTAGCCAAAGACCTTCTGTGTTAGCCTGTACTTCAGAGAAGTAGATACCAAACAGGAGAGGACCCAGGACTGAACCCTGTGGTACTTCACTTGTCACTGGTCTGAAGTCTGATTTGGAGTCTGCTACTTTCACAGTGTGGGTTCTGTCAGTAAGCCAGTTGGCAACCCATCTTGTGACATAGGGATTTATACCTAGTTGAGTGAGTTTATCTATAATTCCAGAGTGGGGGATGGTGTTGAACACCTTGGCGAGATCTAGATAGGCTTAGATAGGCTGTGTGAACCACCTTACTCTCATCTATGGCTTTGGTGACTACTTCAAAGAAGTCTATCAGGTTTAGGAGACATGATCTGCCTTTTACAAACCCGAACTGTGTGGGGTCCAGAGTTTGGAGATCTCCAATGTCTTTGTTTATGAGTTCCATGATGATACATTCCATGGCCTTGCAGACCAGGCTCGTCAGGCTAATGGGGCGGTAGTTCCTGGGGTCTGTTGTGCCCCCCCCCCCTTTGTGGAGTGGGATAACCATCACGGTGCGCCATTCAATGGGCACAAAGCCTGAGGTGAGGCTATGATTGAACATGGTACTTAGGTGGGGTGCCAGTTCATTCTGTAGTTCATGTAGCAGGCAGCCTGGGATGTTGTAAGGTCTCATGGATGCTGTGTTCTTCACTTTGGAGAGTGAGGTTTTTACCTATGAAGCCATGATTACTGGAACTTTGCATTCTTCCAGTATAAAGATGGGCCTTTTAGGGGGTGGGGGGGTAAAGTTAGCACTGAACCTATCTGCCAGGATGTTGGCAATATCAGTTGGTTCTGTATATTTAGTGTCATTGTGCTGTAACTCAGAGCAGATCTGAGTGTTGCCATTGAGATTATTGACATAGCTATAGAATGCTTTGTGGTTGTCTTTAGAATCAGTGGCGATTTTGTTTCCATAACTAGCTTTGGAGGATTTTTTGAGGGATCTCAGCTTCTTACTGAGGCTAACCAGGGAGTTCCTCCAATTGTGGGATTTTACTCTTTTTTGCAACAGTTTCTTTCTTCTGTTGTAGAGTTTGTTTATAGCAGAAGACTACCAGATTGGCTTCCCTTTTTTGGAGGATAGCATCTTGGTTCTGTTAGGGATAGTACGATCCATGCACTCGTGTAAGTGCTTATAAAGTGCATTTTTGTAAGATTCAGCAGTCGTATCTCCATTGTCCATCTTCATGGGTGTCGTGAAGTTTGCCACTTCTGTCTTAAGAAGCGTGAAGTTGGTTTTGGAGAAATTTTTTACAGTTGTTTTCCTAATGGGGGGTGGGAGCGGGATGTGGATGTCTAGGGTGATTAGCTTATGGTCGGATCTGACCAACGAGGAGCTGACCTCTGGTGTGGAACACCGGTTGCCCATGTTGGTGATGAGCAGGTCTAGGATATTGCTGCCCCTGATGGGGGGTGTGGATAAGTTGATCCAAGGCGTTGGAATTTATGAATTCCAGAAAACGTTGAGCAAAAGAGTTGGTACACAAGTAGTTTTCCCAGTTAATGGTGGGGTAGTTGAAATCACCCATTATTAGGGTGTTGGGTTGTACCTTAATATTTTTCAGTGTATCAAGAAAAGAGGAGTGGGAATCCTAGGGCATGGTGGGGGGTCTGTAGCAAGCTACAATCTGGATTCCGGTTTTGCCCAGAGTTAGTTGAACTTGGATAATCTCGGAAGAATCATGCTGAGCAACTAGCTTGGAGGTTTGGAAATCCTTAATGAATATGGACACGCCTCCACCTTTAGTGCTTTGGTCTGGGTTTGGTGGCCGAAAGGTGTGGTATGAATTATAGCCTGGTAATGCAGGGGTGCTCTCTGGAGCTTTGAACCAGGTCTCTGTCACTGCACAGATGTCGATGTTCTCCATTTTAAGGAGTGCCTTGAGTGAGTGCATTTTGATGTCTAGAGTTCTATTATTGAGTAGCATTACCCTCAGATTTTGCTTGCTTGTACTGGTTACGGTGGTGAATTTGTCATTTGAACCTTGCCTAAAAAAGGCACTATATGGGTGGCAAGAGCCTTTATCAGTATCTGGAATCCCAAGGGCGACAGGTGCAGGCCATCTCTGGCAAAGCAGCGTGGTCTGTCGATCATGTCATCCCAGGCAGACAGATACTGGATTCCCTTAGAATGACACCAGAAGCTTAGCCAATTGTTGAAGTCAATCATTTTGTCCTTGTACTGTGGTATCATTCTGGGTGATGGCAGGATGCTACTCAGGGCTAGGGTCATACCTGCCTGGGCTACAAGATTGGAGAGCTCCTCCATGTCTCTTTTCATGTAGTCCAGAGAGGTATGTCTCAGGTCATTCACACCAACATGGACAATGACAGAGTCATATTTGTACTTGTTGTGGAGTGACCTGAGTGCGTGCGTTATGTGGCAGATCCTGACACCTGACAGGCAGCTGACAGCAACTTTCTCCTTGTTTAGCCTGGTAAGTGGAACATCAGTGTGCCTGACTATAGAGTCACCTATGACTAGAGTGTTGGGTACATTATGCCTTATGGGCTGTAGTTGAGTGGCACATTAAGTACTTGGGCTATATGTAATTTGGGTTGTGTTGGGGGGGTGGAGGTCGCTTGCAATTCTGCTTTGGAGGTCTCGTTGTTTGGGCAGATTTTTATTGAGAGCCTCCGTGAATGTAGGTGTGTATATGTGTGTGTTTTTGTTGTGTAGGTTTTGAGGGACTATGTGATGAGTTTGGCGCGGTGCAAGTGTTCACCTTCTCCTCTTGAATGTCTAGTCCAGTCTTCAGTGAAGAGAGCTTTGCTTCCAGTTTGGCTATATAAGTGCATCTCTCACAGGTCATAGTGTTGGGTGGTAGGAGGAGAGGGTTGTCTGTGTACATGAGGCAATTGCTGCACTGTCCTAAGATGCCCGGATTCATCAGGTAGACAGGAGAAAACACCGGGAGCTGACCTTTAGACATGCCTGGATAGGTGCTTATTTATTAAGTATGAAAAACTGTTTTCCTCTAGACAAGTGAGGAAAGTTGAGTGCTGTAGTAATTTGTAGCTTATTTAGTGCTTACAACGAGTTTTGAACAAGTGCTGAGCTCAAAGAAACAGATTTGAGTGCTAAAACTAAAAAGCTGGCTAGTTGCAAGGGAAAATTTGATGAGCAGACATTATGGTGCCAGGAATAGTTTAACCCTAGTTAAGTGTGTGTGTGTGTGGGGGGGGGGGGGGCGGTTCAGGCACTTACAAACAGTCCTGGATACAGCAAATCTGTATCTGGACAACACTTGTCACTGGAAAGGGGGGAAGCAAGCTTAGAATTTTTTTTTCAGTAAAGTGGAAATAGAGAAAGCTGTAACAGAAGTTAACTCAAGGGTAAAAATCTGAGTGGATTGGTCTTCACAAATGTTCTCTATTAGATTGAATGAACTAATGACACTAGACTGGGAGGAGTGTCACAGATCAAATATACAGTATGGGTGAGTGGGGAAACTATTACAGTTCCTAGCTGTAGCCACTAAATGAAAGTTTTAAAACAGATCAAGGAGCAAGCAGACTCTAGAGAATGCTTTTAACTGTAAACAGGCCAGATTAGAACACAGAAACCTCAAAAAATCAAAAATGCACAGACTAGATTAGAACACAGAAACCTCAAAAAATCAAAAATGCATAGAAAAGCTCAGATAGAGCACTCATAAACAGAAAATACAACTCTCAGTATGAAAAAGCAGTTTACAGTTAAGTAATTCAGTAAACATGCAATTAGAGTAATGAAAGTACCTGGCAATAAAAAATACAGTTAAAACAGTATAAAACAGTACATAAATGCAACAGTAAAAAAAAAAAGCTTTATAACAGTGCAAAATGTAGTAGATTAACTGTATTGCACAATTATAAGCGTTTCAGAAGTGCAGTTCAGTGAAATAAGTGTAAGAAATAACTTATCCTTCTATTGGAACCTTAAGGAATTTCTGCTTAGTTTCAGTAATGAAATGCCATCCACAGCCTGATAAAACAAGCACAACCTTTTCAAGACACAGGGTTTATATATGTGGATTGGAAACTATGATTCAACATGTTAATACCCTTTAATATGGTAAACTTTTTTCTGAAACAGCTTATCTACAGAAACTTGATAATTGGAACAATTGGAACAATAACAATTTTATATGCTGGTATAATTGAAGGAAACAGAAGTAAAGCCAATATAGTCATTAATATTAGAATATATGGTAGACCCTCAAGATTGGATGTCACTAAAAAGCATTAGATGTCATCTACTTAATTTTTTTCCTTTGTCTATCTCTTGGTATAAGCAAACTCCAAAGTTAATGCTTTTCTATACAAGATATAAAAAAGTGAAGCAGGGAATATAAGTTATATTCTATATAAATTATATGTTTGATATAATAACAATGTCAATAACAAATTCTTGGATCACACCATACCAGCGATAAATTAATCTTTAGCTGAGTAAAGTAAAGCTCACCTATCACAATCTATAATAAAATTCTCTTGAGTTCACTTTTGGTGTATCTTTATGTGGAAATTCTTACAGAGGACCTTTTTAACACCTAATAGAATAGCAGAATTTAGTAATGAGAAAAATATAAATTGTTGGAGATGTAAAAAGAATAGCAATGCTGACTGGTCCCCTATATTCTGTGAATATCCTGCTTTGTCCAATTACTGAAATACAATTGCAGACTTTCTTTAGGCCCTATGGATTAAGAAATTTTATTTAAATAAGATGCTAGTTCTATTTAATATTCCAGAAGATCACCAAATGAGTAAAGAAAGTTGTTACCTAATATGGGCAATCTTGCTGGGGTTGAGGAAAAAATGTAACAAAGAAATGAAGAAAAATTATCCACCACAATTTGAAGAATTTTTATTAGTTTTTTGAGAAGTATCTCTCAACGAGACAAACATAAAGAAAAGCGGCGCATTCCCAAAACCCTTTATAAAAATCCATGGAGTAACATTCTTCTTTCTACTGCTGTCTACTTAGAAAATTACAATCCTTCTATTTGATATGTTATTTTTTCTAGATGGACTTTCATTTCATCTTATTATGTTAGATAAATTTATAATTTTCACGTTATTTTGAAGTCTGTGTCTGGAAAAAGTTTTTTTTTCATTTCAGGCATATATCATATAAAGATATTTTGATTTTGAAACTTACTTTATAATGATAACATTAATTAATGAATATGTCTTGTTATAAAATTATAAATGCATTTTTTATTTTTGGAGAATGTCAATAAATAATAAAAAAAAAAAAGAAAATGGAGTATTTTGGTGAAATAACATCACTTTTCCTAACTAATAATCTGATAAACATTTGATTTTTATTCAGAAGTTTTCACAGACAATAAATATGTAACATTTTCATAATATATCCAGCACAAATGTTTTAATAAACCTTGTCAGACCCAGACTAAGTCAACAAACTTTTTAAATTCTCTAAAAGCAGTAAACTGGAACAATCTACGGACACTTGCCTTAGATGATGCAGTTGCTCACTTCAACTCAACATTCTTAGAAATACTAGACTCCCAAGCTCCCCTGCAGACAAAGAGAATAAAAAATAACTCTGCCCCCTGGCTTACTAAAAACACACTATCTACCATGCGCCTCAGAGACAAAGCCTGGGGACTATATCAGAAAAACAAAACACCTGAACACCATATTGAGTACAAAACACTTCGAAATAAAGTAAAGAAGTTTATTATCTCTGATAGACAAAAATACTTTTTTACACTCCAAAACAATAATAAAACTAATCCTCAAAAGTTTTGGAAAGGAATTTCTACCCTCCTCAATCCCAGTAAACCACACACCCCTACCCCAGACCCAAATGTCCCTGATTTAGACTTAGCTACTCAATTCAACTCCTTCTTCATTGAATCTATTAGCAAGCTGACTTCCTCCTTCCTTAGTCCCACCTCACCATCAAACTCACCCCCACCCTCTCCTGCAAACTCTACTCCTTTCACTATCACTCCTCCCTCCTTACCATCTACTCACAATCAATCCTCCAATTCTTCTCCTACCCCAACTTCTTCATCATCCTTACCTACCTCCAACTCTCTTTCTCCACACTCAGCTCTATTTTCACTAAAACCAATACCCACTTCTACTATAAAGAAACTCATACAGAAATTGAAGCCATGTACAAATGCACCTGATAACATTCCCTCTTACTTCCTAAGTATAGCTGCTGAAGCAATTGCCTATCCTATAAGCATTCTAATTAACCGTTCCATCCATGAATGTACAGTGCCCCAACTCTGGAAACAGGCCTTCATCATTCCTCTGCATAAAGGAGGAAAAAACTGTAACGTCAACAATTTCCGTCCCATTGCTATCCTGTCCCCCATTTCTAAACTCCTAGAAAAATGTGTCCAACTCCAACTCTTACCACATCTCTTAGATAATAACCTTCTAACCCCTACTCAACACGGGTTCAGACCAAATCATAGCACTATGACAGCCCTACTCTCCTATCTTGAGACTGTTAATAAAGCACGTGACTCTGGCCAAATTGTCTCCACCCTACTACTTGACCTCTCTAAAGCCTTCGATACTATCTCACACAACCTACTCTTAACTAAACTTTCACAACTTCACCTCTCTCCCTCATCCGTAAACTGGTTCTCTAGCTATTTATCAAACAGATTCCAAGCTGTAAAATGGAAAAAAGCCACTTCCTCCTTTCTTAGTACCCCTACCGGAGTTCCCCAAGGCTCCATTCTAGGTCCCCTTCTTTTCAACATATTTATAAATGACTTCCACAAATCCATTCCTTTCTCCAACATCATCCAATATGCAGATGATTCTACCATTATCTGCTCTGATACATCTCGCTCTATGCTCCAAAAGCTTACACAAGAAGCTTTTTCAATTACTGAACACTGGATGAAAATAAACCACCTAGCTCTCAATGCCTCCAAAACAAAACTAATGGTATTTACCCCCTCAAAACTACCCCTTCGATACGAATACATTCTCCATTACTAGCAAAAATAACTCATCCTTGAACTGGTGTCTGAAACCAAGCTACTTGGTGTCCAAATTGATAACCAGTTTAACTTCAACTCCCATCTACAACTAAATATCAAAAACCCATCAAAAACTAGGCATGCTCTATCGTCAAAATCAATTCCTTACACGTTCCTCTAAAAGCTCTCTCCTCTTCCTTTCTTATCCCTCCCTTCTCTATGGAGCTCCTCTGCTAACCAATCTTCAGTCCTCTCTAAAAACAACTTTCTTCATGCTATAACAAAATCGCTAAATTCTTAAATGGCCACAGGTCCTCCACCCACCACTGCACCTCTCTACAAAAACTAAACTGGCTTGAGTTGCCTAATCAACTCAACTACACTCAGTTAACTCTAGCCCACAAGCTCATACTCAACCCATCTCTCTGTCCCTCCCTGTCCTCCGCCTTCCGGATGCACCTACCCAATAGGGCTTTAAGGTCTAACAATCAAAACCTGTTAGAAGTACACAAACCAACTCGTCCACCTGGCAAAAACTTACTATCCTTTAACCTAGCTCGCCTCTGGAACTCACTCCCACCATCGATTCGCACTACTCTCAATCATAACATGTTTAAAAAATCCCTTCATATGCATCTAAGGTCCCAGTGGGAATGCTCTTGCTCCCACCCCTCATAAAAGGCCAAAGGGGAATGCTCCTGCTCCCACCCCTCATAAAATATGATATTCACATCTTCCTTCACACTCATGTTATCTGATTTTACCTTATAAGCTTGTTCCTCAAATTAACCACTATGAATGCGTAAAGCAACATCACTCCTCTCTAAATAGTATTGTTTGAACTCCTAAGTTCAAGTTTATATTTATTTTTTAAATATTTTGAGTATTGTTTGCTGTTTCCTAAAGACTCAACTCATATGTTTTATATCTTGTACTATTGTATTTATCATGACACTGTTTGTACGTACTTGTATTGCTTTGTGGAGCTTTTCTCCCCAGGACTCCATTGAAAACGGGTTCTCTTGACCCAATGGACTATCCTGGTAAACCAACTGCAAATAAAAATAAAATAAAATAAATAAATAAACTATATTTACTCTGGGGATGTCAATAAAACAATAAATATTAAGAATAGTAATAAACAGCAACAGTATCAGATATCAAGATCATCTGAAAAAAAGCCAAAATAAAATCAAAACTGCTTTCAATGACAGCGAAAAATATCTGTTTTCCTCCTATATTTGTGGGTTGTAGTCCTGTAACCCTTGCTTAATATAACAAACTTAAATATCACTGAACCTTGTGGCAATGGAAATAGCCTCATTATAGGTTCATAGGTTCATAGGTTCATACTAGGCTATCTGCCCTAGGGCATTTGTAAGCCTAGCCAGAGTGTGTTTGGCTTTCGCCACCCATTTTAAATTAATTTTGCTATGCCCTTTTTCGAGGTTAGTATACTGTGCCTCTGTCTAACTGTGACACAGAAGTGATACCCGGGGAAAACCTATGATCTCCCATCCACTCATCAAGATTCCTCTTGAAGAGAGTCAATGAGGGACTCCGCCTAACCTGGACTGGGATTTTATTCCAGAGTGAAGGGAGCCTCTGGGTTATGAATCTGTCCCTCCAGCATGTCCTATTTATTTCAGTGCTGAGGTTTAAGTCTCTCGAGCGCGTAGCTCGATGGGATTTGGATTTTCTGAGGTGCAGCATGTCCATTAATTCCAGGTTGGACATGGCTTTATACGTCAGGCACAGATCGCCTCTGAGCAGGCGGTATGCCACTGAGTTGAGCTGGAGTTTCTTTAACCGGGCAGCATATGGCATCTGTTTGAGCCCTTTGATCCTCTTGGTGAGGTACTTTTGGGGTCTTTCCAGTGGTTGCAGGTGTCTGGTAAGGTACATCCCAAAAGGGGCATTGTACTCAATTATGGGCCTGATGAGGCACGATGACCTCCCCTGATCTAGATGTGAATCCCTTCATGATTAGGTGGGCTATATAAAATGTTTTTCTAACCACTTTGGCCACGTGGTTGTCAAATGAGAGATTGCAATCAACTTGGGTCCCCAGGTCCCTAATTACTTCTTCTGTACTTAATGGATTACCACCTATGTGGTAATTTGTGAGCACTTTGTTTTTGCCAAAGGGGATGACTATACACTTTTTGGCATTTAGCTTGAGGCCATGGCTCTGGTACCAGTTGTCTGTTTCTATGAGGCCCTTTAGGAGGATGTTGTGTCGGCTGGAGAGTCTATTATGGCGCCCAGTTTGCAGTCATCTGCGAACTTGGTCAGCCACAGTCCTTCCGTGTTGGCCTGTACCTCCGAGAAATATATACCGAACAAGAGAGGTCCCAGGACTGAGCCTTGTGGGAAGCCACTTGTAACTGGTTTGGAATCTGACATGGCTCCAGCAATTCTAACCATGTGGGTTCTGTCCTTGAGCCAGTTTGCAACCCATCTAGTGACATAGGGGGTTTATATTTAAACTGGTGAGCTTATCTATAATGCCCGAGTGGGGTATTGTATCGAAGGCTTTTGCGAGGTCCAGGTAGGCTGTGTGGACCACCTTCCCCTCGTCAATGGCCTTGGTGACTGTTTCAAAGAAATTGACCAGGTTTAAGAGGCAGGATCTGCCCTTAACAAAGCCAAACTGGGTAGGATCCAGTGTCTGTAGGTCCCCAATATCTTTATTTATGAGGTCCATGACGATCCTTTCCATAGCTTTGCAGACCAAGCTAGTCAGGCTTATGGGGCGATAGTTTCCAGGATCTGTTGAGGTACCACCTTTGTGGAGAGGGACCACTGTTGCTGTATGCCACTCTTTGGGAACATATCCTGTAGTAAGGCTGAGATTGAACAGTAGTTTTAGGTTTGGGTTTAGCTCTTCTTGGAGTTCATGTAGGACGCAGCCCGGGACACCGTCTGGTCCCATTGATGCTGTGTTTTTTGCTTTGGAGAGGGCAGCTCTTACCTGAGCATCTGAGATGTCAGGGGGGGCAGCACTCTGCTGGGATAGATATTTGCCCTTTTGGTGGGGAGGGGGGGGGGGAGAAGTTTGCGCTGAACCTGTCAGCTAGGATGTTGGCGATGTCTGTGGGTTTGGTGTATTCTTTGTCATTTTGGACTAATTCTGAGCATATCTGGGAATTCCCACCCAGGTTCCTAACATAACTAAAGAAAGTCTTGTGATTATCCTTAGTGTCCTGTGCAATTTTTCTCTCAAAGCTGGCCTTAGACGATTTTATGAGTGCCCGTAGTTTTTTGCTAATACTGATCAGAGATGCCCTCCCTTTTTGGGATTTTGCTCTATCATGTAGTAGCTTCCTCCTTCTATTGTATAGTTTGTTTATGGCTGGGGTCCACCAGACAGGACGTCTGCCTTTGGAGGATTGGGTCTTGGTTTTATTTGGGATTGCATGATCCATGCATTCCTGAAGGTGTTCATAGAATGCGTTTATAAAGGATTCTGTGGTCTGGGCCGTATTTTCCACAGGCCCAGGGGCTTTGAAGGATTCCACCTCGGTTTTGAGGAGTGTGACATTTGCTTTAGAGAAGTTTTTCACTGTGGTTTTCTGGGCAGGGGGTTGGTTCAGGATGTGAATATCCAGTGAGATTAGTTTATGGTCTGATCTTACCAATGAGGGATACACTTCTGGTCTGGAGCATAGAGTCCCCATGTTGGCGATGATCAGGTCCAGTATGTTTTCCCCTCTTGTGGGAGTGGTAACAAGTTGTTCCATAGTATTTGAGTTTATAAATTCTAGGAACCTTTGGGCAAGGGTGTTGAAGCTAGAGTAATGCTCCCAGTCTATGTTTGGGTAGTTGCAGTCGCCCAATATAATGGTGTTTGGAGAGACCTTCATATTTTCCAGTGTTCTCAGGAAGGCCGAGTGGGATTCCTGGGTTTGGAGGGTGGTCTGTAGCAGGCTATAAACTGGAAGGCAGTTTTACCCACTGTTAGTTGCACATGGATAGTCTCTGATGCTTCGTGTTGTGCCACCAACCTGGAGGTGTGGGTATCTTTGACGAATATTGATACTCCCCCTCCTTTTGTGGTTCGGTCCAAGTTTTGGGGCTGAAAAGCATGGTATGAGGTATAACCTGGTAGTGCTGGGGTGCTCTCGGGAGCCTTGAACCAGGTTTCTGCTACTGCACAGATATCGATGTTCTCCATGCTGAGGAGAGTTTTGAGTGCGTGCATCTTGAGGTTTAGACTTCTGGCATTGAATAGCATTACTCTTAGTTTCTTATCCCTTGTGATACCTATGGAGGTGGGTTTGTCTTTTGAGCCTTGCCTAAAAAAGGCACTATGGGGGTAGCAAGAGCCTTTGCCAATATCCGAAAGCCCAGGGGTGACAGGTGCAAGCCGTCCCTAGTGAAGCATCGTGGCTTGTCGAGCATGTCATCCCAGGCTGACAGGCATTGGATCCCCTTTGAATGACACCAATACTTAAGCCAATTGTTGAAATTGATCATCTTGTCTTCATATTGTGGCATCATTCTTGGTGAGTGTAAGATACTACTCAAGGTCAGGGTCATACCGGCCTGGGCTACATGCTCAGAGAGCTCCTCTATGTCTCTTTTCATGTAGTCCAGGGAGGTACGTCTCAGGTCATTAACACCAGCATGGACAATGACTGAGTCATATTTGTACTTGCCTTGGAGTGACCTGAGTGCTTGTGTTATGTGGAAGATCCTAGCGCCCGACAGGCAGCTCACCATGACCTTCTCCTTGTTCAGCCTGGTGAGCAGGACGTCAGTGTATCAGGTATGTTGTTTAGCCTTAAGGGCTGTGACTGTTCAGCACACTGGCTTTGTGAGCTATGTGTTGCACGTGTTTTGTTTTGGGGTAGCGGTTGCTTGGGTGTCTGCTTTGGAGGTCTCTGCTGCTTAGGCAGATTTTTATTTAGAGCCTCCAAGTATGTTTTTGTGTGTTTATGTGTTTGGTTTGCTGTCGTGGTAGGTCTATGTGAGACTGGAATTGTAGTGGGTGTGGTTTCCTTCGCCTCCTGACTGGTTACGCCAGTACTGAGTTGAGAGAGCTTAGCCTCCAGTTTGGCTATATGGTTGCATCTCTCACATGTGTTGGAATTTGTTGGGAGGAGGAGAGGGTTGTCTGTGTACATGAGGCAGTTGTAACATTGCCTCAAGATTCCCAGATTCACCAGCTGGACCGGAGAGGAGATTGACAACTGACCTTTGGACATGCTAGAATAGCATTGGGAATTCCTTTATAATTGAAAAAAAGGGCCAATGGGGAATAAGGTACTCAAGGGGAGTTTGTGAGGGTGTAGTGCTTTTAATTTTTTAGTGCTGACTTATATAATTACTTTAGTGAGCAAGTGCCAGGTAACTTAAATGCAATGTGTTACAGGTAACTTAAATGCAAAAATGACAAACAGTAACTTTCTTTCAAGTGAAACAAGGAAATAAGTACAGTAAGCAATGCAGATATCACTATGGATCCACAGAAGCGCTGAAAAGCCACGTTTTAGGTGGAATTAGTGTTTCAGGGAAATAACAAGCAAACAAACAACAAGCATACAAACAAAGCTAGATTCAGCAGGCCTGGATCTAGTCTATGCTACAGCAAACAAGGTGTACCAATTTCAGTAAGAAACAGTTCAAATATGCAGGCACTATAAGCCTTTAACCAGAAATTCCCAGCTCAGAAGGGCAGAGTCCAGCCTCTCCTCCCACAAGAGTGCAGACCACGAACCTTCTTAATGTAAAATAACTGTCCTGAAGCCCAAGTGCTTAAACCAGAACTAATACACTTTTAGAATAACAGACACTGAGCCCTCAATCAGCAGTTCTCAACTTAGAAGGATGTAAGCTACCTGTCCTGCCACCACAGTGCAGGCCACAAACCTTCCTAATGTAAAACAACTGGTCTGAAGCCCAAGTGCTTAATCCAAAAGACTTAGAATGATAGCTACACTTCAATAAAGTTACTACCAAGCAGTAATAAATACAATTGAATACTTTAAAGTATTCATATACAGAATCTGTATGAATAGCAGGTCCTTGGATGTTAAATGAAATGAACACAGGAGTTCCTGTAGTCGTATGTAATAATAAAGCAGAAGCATTATACCTCCATGGTAAACTGAAAGGAGTCTAATGCACAGCAAAACTTAAAAAAAAATAACAAAAAAGTAAACAAAGCCTTTGGTATGTTATAGAGTGCTTCATTCCATTTTCTTGGCAAATCATTTGTCTTCCCTACAGTAACACTTTGTAGCATTTACTGCACTTAATCTCACAGAAACATATAAGAGTAGGAGAAATGGAATGTGATGCAAACAAGTGCACCCCAAGAGTCTTGTCCAAAATGAGAAGTGTGTACCCCTGATATGCCCTGGTTTACTCATTAAATGAAATTATAATAAAACATCTCTAATCCACTGCCCAGGGAATGTTTTTCTTCATAGATTTCTCACGCAACCCAGGAGAGATGGAGAGCCAAATGAGGTATCTTAGCTGAATGAACAACTTATGGATCTGGGATTGGCACTATCCCAAGGGGCTAGGCATTATCTTTTTAATTGTCTGCAGCTATCTCAGCCTAAACTCAGGAGCTCTACTAAATTTGCTTGAGTCAAATCAGAGCTAGAAGCATTTACAGGAAGAAGAGGAAGGCTACTACTCATGGTGAATCTGCAGTGATAGGGATAATAAAACATTATACTATACTACCATATTACAAATACAGAGTGATGACAGCAACTCAAGACATCATTCTGCTCAATACAATTCTCTAAGTGGAAGTTTCTTTGGAGTACTAAAGGAGATAAGATATAGATCACTTTCATAAAACGTAAGGGAAAGGAAATAAATAGCAGGAAAGGTAATTTTTATCTATCAGAAAAGCTGGTGAATCATGGAGGAATAAAAGCAACCCATATCAGGAATAGTTTTCAGTTTATATTTTGCTACAAGCTATGCCATGTCATAGAGGAACAAAGTCCTGACTGTAGCCTAGGTGATCTATGTTTGATTAATGGCTCAGACATCAGAAGAATGACAGAAGAAGGGTTAATGTGCCTATAGTGGGGAGGGTGCCTGCATACTCCTTGCTTTGGTTCCCTGATGGAAGCTGGGGACATGTAAGAAGGTATGTCCAAAGATGAATTAGACATAAGGCATTAGCTAAATCACAACATAGTTGAAATGATCTGCTGCACAATCCCATTGCTCATCCTCCCATGGGAATTCAGGCATCCATGGTGAAAAAATGGGGAAAGTAGGGCATAAGAAGGAAACCTTTCGCAGTCCCAGCAGCAATTTGTTGCTGCAATGGTATGCCTCAATTTCCTCCGTGGCCACAAGCATGGGTAAGAAAAAAAAAACAAGTGTCAGCTTTGTTTTTTATGGCGATAATAAGCACAATTCACTATACTATGTTAAGCAATAATACCTCTCTCTCTCTCTCTCTCTCTCACACACTCACATTCCTCTTCTAACATGTTGCCATAATCCTATGAATAAATAGAGCAAAATCAGTCCATAAATAATTTCTCTGAGTGCCTTTGTGCTTAACAACACTTCATCACACAAAGTACTGTTTATTCAGTAAATAAAGATCTTTTATCAGCTATTTATCGTTTATTTTAATAAACACAGAGATAAGTTCACTCTTTTGGGGAGGGACTATGCTTCTGTCAGTAATATGTCTTGTGAACATGTAGCACAATTTCTCAAGTCTTTTGCCTTAATGAATAATTCCAGTATTTTCCCTTTCAGTAGCCTTAATATCTTCTCTACAATAGCACCCCATGGTGTAACACTGTTAAAGCACATGCTTGCACCTAGAGGTAGCTTCTACTTTACTATAACAAGCTTTCTTGATACTTTATTTTTGTTCATTTTTCTCCAACTAAACAATGCACTCTTTCCCACACTGAACCTGTCTAGTCCTGCCCAGTGTTATTCCACCAAGGTTAATGATTAAAGTTAAAGAAAATGATTAATTTAATCAATTTCACTAAACCCACAAACAGATTTCCTTTTCAGTATATGAATTTGGGACACGTTCTGCATTCCATTTCTCATTAAAGATCTATACATGTATTTTCTTTTTGTATATGATATGCTCCTGCAGCAAACTATATGTTCTGTTTCTTCTCATTCTGCTTACTATCTTATCTTCTTAAGGTCTTTTTAAACTTAGCTTGACTCTGTATAATTGCTTATTTGCTGACCTTGCTGTCCCTACATCATTAGCCATCTATATCAATGGAATGGTTAGCATGCATTCCATCCATTGTCTTGTTTATTGTTTGTCAGATACTAGCAGACTTCATATACACCATTGTTTCTTATTTTATATTGCTTTGGATATCTCCCATGAAAAACAGGATGTTTTCATTCACTGAACTCACACAGGTCCTGAGCAGAAAATAAAAAATAAGACAATTAAACATTTCAGTCTACTAAACATGTTACAACTGTGACATTCAACATACACTGCTGATTTGATGCAAGACATCAAGAAACTGTATTGGGGCTGCTCCTGAGTGGTGCGAAACACAACCATCCTGAGGAAGAGTAATCTTCATCACCCGTGGAAATGGTGTTACTCTGTATCATTAGCAGCTGGGTGTTGGTTGGAAGAAGCTACATGGCTCAATGAAGTTATTTAATGGCTGTTCCAATACTGGCACTGTCTTTGCATGGATAGTGAAGGGATCACACTTACACAATTGGAGCAAAGATTTCAAAAATGATATTACTACTGCTATGCAACTGGATCAAAGCTATTACTCCATTATTCTTTAAATTATGTTTTGAAAGATAGATGATTATATCTGTTGCTATTTTCTCATATTGTTTGTTCAGCAGTAATACATCTCCTTCTGACTGTTAGTAACTTGTCTTTGGGGAGCTCCTGCAGTCATCTGTAACAATAAGGCAGAAGCATTATACCTCCACTGAAAGAAGTCTAATGCATAAGAAAACTTTAAAAAAAACTGTATAACAACAATACTATAACAAACACATCTTGTTTTCATTAAATGTTTTTCATGTTCCATCGAAATGCAACCTAAGCTGTATTTTCTTTGGAATTAAAATCCTTTTTCTTTGCTTACAAAATTGGGCAGCTCATTTCCTGTTTCTGTAAAACTTCAACTCTTTCTATCCTCTTTCACTAAAAATAACATGCTGATCTGTATCAAAATAAGTTAATGCTGTCCATATCAGCCGCTGTAACCAGGGCTTCTATAAAAGTAAGGTCAAACTCCGGTAATGAGATAATTAAACTGTGGCCCTTTATTGTAGGCAGGGAACAGGATGTGTTTGAGGGAAAAAAACTTGCAGGAAACTGAGTTATACAGTCTAAATGTAAGCACAAGCTAAAATAAAGTGCCAGTTTCTATCAGCTACTTTCATTAATGAATATGTACTTTAGTAGTTTTTGCTCCAAAATATAAACTTATTTTTGTATGCTTTAAGTGCAATATTCTGAAGATGGTCGACAGAACCAATATCTCTGGGAATTTGTGTATCTAGTCTTTCGTAGCAGTGATATATATCAGTATGGAATCCACCTTACTAAAGTTATGAGAAACCTACTCTTCAATCTCAGAATACTCAAATAAATCTAAAATTATACAATATGCAAGCATATAAAACAGAAAACTGTGGAAATCTGTATTCTCGTGAAAGATGTAAGCAGATGTAGCTTCTGTTTCTATTCCAAAAGTAAGCCCATATATTAGAGTTAACTGTATCGTTTATTCTTTCACTACTGTTTGAAAATATGCATTGATGTGTAGCACATTCTAATATTTTAACAGCAACCACTTGATTCAGTATATCATAACAACAGAATTCTGTGCATTGTGATCAGCAAATATTACATCATTCTAACACATATACACACACGGTTCCCTATGAAACCATCGAAGTCACACTACATCGAAAATGA
Organism: Protopterus annectens; assembly: GCF_019279795.1. Taxonomy (NCBI): domain Eukaryota; kingdom Metazoa; phylum Chordata; order Ceratodontiformes; family Protopteridae; genus Protopterus; species Protopterus annectens. Next base: position 305,697,850 of record NC_056738.1, on the reverse strand, counting down.
GAAGATCGGGACTTCTATATTGAAATTGCAAACCATCGAAAACGGAAATCGTCGACTTCCAAAGCGTCGAAATGGAATGTCACAGCACTGGTGTATGTTTAACGCGACCCGGTAAGTGTGCGACAGTGACGGAGGTAGGAGTGGTCAGGTAAGTGAGTTAGGGTTAGGGTGCAGGTAGGTGAAGTGTGCGTTAGTGTCGGAGCTTGGGCTAGGGGTGGGTAAGTGAGTTAGGGTTAGGGTGCAGGTAGGTGAAGTGTGCGATAGTGTCGGAGCTTGGGCTAGGGGTGGGTAAGTGAGTTAGGGTTAGGGTGCAGGTAGGTGAAGTGTGCGATAGTGTCGGAGCTTGGGCTAGGGGTGAGTAAGTGAGTTAGGGTTAGGGTGCAGGTAGGTGAAGTGTGCGATAGTGTCGGACCTTAGGGTTAGGGTTTGGGTCAGGGCTAGTGTGTATTCTATGTAGTGTAGTGTGTTGTTTACGTTCCGTGTGTCGGTGTTATGGTGTTCGGTGTTTTAAATGTCGACGATTTCTGTTTTCGCTGTTATGTACTTTCGATGGTCTGGTCTCGATGTAGTCATTCTCGATGTAGTGTAACTTCGATGGTTTCATAGGGAACCACACACACACACACACACACACACACACACACATATATGTGTGTGTGTGTGTGTGTGTGTGTGTGTGTGTGTGTGTGTGTGTGTGTGTATATATCCATCTATATATATATATATATATATTAATATATTTATATATATATATATATATATATATATATATATATATATGTATATTTATATATGTATATATATATATATATATATACACACACACACATAGGTTCATAAGTTCTAAGTACTAGGCTAGCTGTCCTTGTAGACCATTTTAAGCGTAACCAGTTTCCCCTTTTGTTCTTTGGTGCTTGGTGTTAGATTGGCCTTATCCATCCAATGGTCGATAATAATATATTACCCCTAGTGAAAACAACTGGGATCATACCATAGATAACTTGAAGGGACTCATGCATGGGATAAAGAATTTAGGAGCTGCCCTTATCTATTAGTAGTACAGAAGGCAGTCCTGGAGTACATTTTCTATTACCCATCCATAGATTCAAGTTGCACTTGAATATGAACAGAGATGAACTTTGTTTTGTGTGGATGGGGAGTCTGCTCCAGAGCAGAGGTATATTCTGCAAGATATACCTCTTCCATCAAACTCTTTTTCTAATGTTTCTGAAGAGGATTAGATCCTAGACCAAGTATTTCTGATGCTATCTGATTTGCTGGTGTTCAGTAAATACATCAGTAATGGGTCGCAGGATGCCTTGTATACCAGACACAGATCACCTCTTAGCAGTTTGTAGAATGTCAGGTATAATGGCAGGGCTTTGAGTCAGTCCTTGTAGGACATATTGTTTTTGGCCTTTTATCCTCTTTGTTTCTCCCTGGGCCTTTGCTAAAAACTGGCTTTGTTCCAAGTTGGACTTTACTGGTAAACAAATTTTAAATAAATAAATCTCTGTGAATATTCCAGTTGCTGGATGTGTCTGGACAGATACATGTCCAAAGAGATATTATACTCAATGACTGGCATAATAAGGGCTGAGTAAAGAGGGACAATGACATCCCAGAATCTAGACACAATCCCTCTGTTTATAAGCTGTGCTATATTTTTAGGACTTTCTTATGACAATTGATAACTCCTGTACAATTGAGTCAACTCTTGGGGTGTATTGTCAGTGTTGTAGATCCCCAGGACACATGACTTCTCAAGGATACAATAATGCATTTTTTATATTTATCTTCCTTTCATGATTTTGGCATCAATTATTTATTTTGGACAATCCTTCCTGCAGTATGGCTAAGTCATTTGGGAATAAAATGGCTGCTCCAAGATGCTAAACTGGAGAGGTCCCAGCACTGAATCCCGGGAGACTCCACTGGTGACTGGTCTGTGGAGGTAGCTTCACTTATTTTGATCTCCTGCAGCATATTTGTGATCCAGTTGGCAATCCAGTGGTTGATGCAGGGGTTTAGTCACAGTATTTTTAGCTTTTCTCTATGCCTAAGTGGTGGATTATATCAGAAGCTTTAGTCAGGTTGCAGAATGAGATGCGCACCATTTTACCTTCATCCATTGCTTTGGAGACCTTTTCAAAAAAGTACACCAGGTTAAGTAAGCATGACCTACAAATGACAAATTTAAACTGAGATGGGTCCAGTGTTTGGAGGTTCCCAATGTCCTTACTAATTACTTCCATGATACATTTTCCATGGCTTTGCATATAAGGCTAGTCAGGCATTTGAGTCTGTAGTTGCCTGGGAGTGAGGAAGGCGGCTGTTTACCCTTCACTTGGTACAAAACCTGTATGAAAGCTGAAGCTGAACAGTGCTGTTAAGGGGAGTGGCTAAATCATGCTTCGTGCCATTTAAGATGCATCCAGGGGTATTGTCATGACACACTGATGCAGTATTTTTAGATTTTGATAGCACCTTTAGGACATAAATATTCAAGTCTAACATCTATGATGCTATCCTTCAACAAATAAATGGATGTAAAAGGGTGTCTGCTTGCTGAAGAATCATTCTGTACACAATTGCATAAAAACTGCAATATGCAGAGATAGATTCTGTGATGCATATAAGAAGTCAATGCAGCAACACCAGATAATTTCATTCTTATTAACAATGCTTGCTTACTTCACTAAAGTTCTAAAATAACATCTGACTTTTGAATGTAACTATGTTGTGTTCAGTGAAGTAATGCAATAATAAATACAGTGGAAACAGTCCCTTAAATTTATGTGTGAATTGCCTTCTCAGAAATCTAATCTATACAAAACAGCAAAGCATCACAGTCAAAATAAGTACTTGAGAAACTGAGGCAATGAGTGGGAACTGCTATGATGTCACTTGAAAATTCAACAGACTGCATTATATAACCTGTAACAATATAACAGAGGACTATGCTGGGGTCTCTGATCGTACTGGTATTATTATGTGTTCGAGACACAGATGTCAAAAAATTCATCTCAAGAGTGAAGCTCGAGAGGTAAATGTTGGCATCCATGTCAAGAGCACACTAGGAATGGAGACCTTGTTATAATTCTTTGAAGTGCACGGCGCTTTATCTGTTTCATGTACTACTAGTTACAGAAAAACGGGGAAAAAGCGCAATGGATTTTGCCAGCTTTTAAAGCTAGAAACACATCTTACATCAGGGAAAGACTGAATGTCTGGGACAGATTACTGGAATAGGCAGCAAGCAGAAACTAAGATGTTTTAAATTCTGCCAGTGTATTTTGTTGTCCGGTACTGACACGTCTTAGTGCCTGGTGTGAGACCCAAGCTTAGCAGCGCTTAGGGGGCGGGGGGCGGGGGGCTGTGCTAAATAATTGTTAAGACTGAGTCTTGCACTACAGAAGAGTTTAACTAGCTTGACTTTTTCCCAGTATTGGATCATAATCATGGCACTCCATAAACTACAGTCACCTTGTAAGCATGAATTATTAACTGGACAAAAGAAAAAAAATGTTAAATTAGTGATAATTTAAAACATTAAACCTGAAACATAATTAAATCCCTGTTTGGTCTCACAGTATATGTTTGTTTTTATTATAAATTAAATTTTACTGCAGTTTTTAGTGTTAACCAAAAATATTGCTGCAATTTTGTAATTAACACAATATTTATATGTTTATAGCTAACCAAAGTGATGATAGTTGAAGAAGCTGTAGAAATGTAATGATCTCATTAGCAGCAGTCAGTTCTACTTAACTAGTTCCAGGGGAACATCATTTCTACCTGATTTATAATGTTTATAGGACTTTCAGAATCAGCATGCCCCAAATGTGGACATGTACTGATTGTTTTATTTTGTCTGTTTAAAAGCTATGTACTCTTAGAAAGGTGTTCTGTCATTATAATTGATTGATTGATTAACCCAAATCATAGCTGCATAGCCACTGGCTACCCAACACCAGGAAAGTACCTGCTTACTCACTGAATATAATTTATGTCAGTTGATGCAGGGGCTTTTCTTTTTATTGTCGAGTTGCCACTGTCAAGCTTACAAGACAAAACATTCTTGTAACAGAATATGACATATTGCAAAAGTTATTGCAGCCACACTTGCCATTTTTGGTCAACCTCAAAACCATACTTCTACTTAAATGTCATGTTTTGTCAGAAATCAGTGTTTTGTATGATGAAACTCATGGTCACCAAGTTTCAAGAGATGATTAGATAAATGTCATTCTGAAGAGGCAAAAATACACACTGAAAAGCATAGGAAGTGGTTCAATCAGAATCCACCAGCACAGAGTCCTCTGACAAAGGCTTGTGAATAAGTATATATGTACACAGACTTAAGAGCAGTAGCAGTATAACAAGAAAAATGTGCTCCCCCTCAAAATAGTTTCTTATACAATTAATACAACATTTTCCATGTGTTTTCTAGGAACCACCTAGGTGATATAGATTTTTCTTTGGCTCTAAACCTGCTAGAGTTTACAGAAGTGTGACTTGGCCATATGTGAGGGTTGTCTCTTTATTATGATGAAATAATCTACATTGCCTGACACTGTGGCTTAGAGGAATAAAGTCCTGACTACATCCTGGGTGACCCAAATGGTTGACACCAACTTACCTTTCCTGGGAGGAGGGAGGCAGTTAGACCCACTGTATCGCTGACCCCAGCCGGTGTATTAGGGAAATAACAGGATGCAGCCAGTCAGGACAGAATAATTATGTGCTGCACACAAGTCAGGTAGAATCACATGTGGAGGCAGATGCAGCGTAGCATAGCATAGCATAGGTACTGGCACTTACAGGGTGATTTTATGACTGAGCAGGAGGTAGGGATAGCCCAGTCACAATGATGGCACAGCTCAAAACTCAGCAGACAACAAAAGGACTAATCAGCTCTCACCTGACTCCTTGAACAAATAGGCCATGGGGGGGGGTCTCACTGTGGGTTTGAGAATGAAAGGGTTGGCTCTTGCCTAAAAGAAACAAATGGGTCACTGGGTCATGGGTGAAGGAGGACTATCAAGAAAAGAAAAAAGAATGATGCAATAGATAATTGGGTTTGGCGTAATGGTTAAGATCTTTGCCTTATTGGCATAAGGTACAGGGTTTGATTCTAACCTAGGTTATAACTTCTTTAAAGTCAAGGCCAGTGTCATTGGTCTCTGACTGATTATATTTGCAGGTGATTATGAATTAGGAGCTGTCATTGAATCTCACCCTGCCACAAATGTTCTCCAAGACAGGCTGACACAGGCAAACAACTGGTGTCAGAGCCATGGACGAAAACTAAATGCCAAGAAATGCATAATAATATCCATTGGGAAGCCCTCCACCCCTGAAAATTCTCATATTGACAACACACCCCTTAAAGTTGACCCAGTAGTCAGGCACTTAGGGACATACATAGACATTAATCTAGCCTTTGACCATCACATGCCTACATTAGTGAGGAAATCATTGTATGTTGCACAACTATAAACAAAGGCATGGCATCTAGGTCAAAGGAAGTCATTCTTCCACTGTATTTGGCATTCATCAGGCCTATCATTGAGAACAATGCCTCCTTTGGTATGTACCTAACCAGGCATATCCAACAAATAGAATGTCACTAAAAGAATACAGGGCATAAGTATAATGTTCTGTACAGACCACCTTAAGGCCCTATCCCTGTGTTCTGTCTCCTACAGGCTGTTGAGGGGAGATCTATGCCTGGTATACAAGGCATTGTCCGACCCCACTCTGACAGACCTCCTGCATATCCACAAAACAAACAGCACCAGAATTACACATTCTAAAGACTTAAACCTTGCCTGTGATATAAATAGTACCTGTTGGAGAGACAGGTATGTATCCCAGGGACCACCCATTCTGTGGAACAGGCTCCCCATCCATGTGATGTAGAGTTCCTCCCTAACCCAATTCAAGTGTAACTTGGACAATTGCATGGGGAACAGGACATTCATCCCTGGCTTGTCACCTATGTCTCTAATGGACACAAGCAACCTGTAAATAGTTCATCTCCCAGGCCCCTGCTTGTAAATGTTTCATCTCTCAAGCCTTTGCTTACACTTATCAAGGGTACCAGAACTTGTCAGAGATTTGGGATGCATGGCTAGGCTTTAAAAGGCTCTTGTGGTTGTTGCCTAATAAACACACATGAACCTATAACCTATGAACCATAGTAAAGCATTTTAAGATAAAAATGCATCCTCAAACAGAGCCAAAAGATGTGTGTATACTTCAAGAGATAACAATATGAATAGCCATTTTCCCTTTTTAATGATTATAGATGGATATGCCTGGTAAGGAAGGCCTTCTACATTGCATATCTCATAAGTAACAGCATCGCATCCAGAGCTAAGGATGTTATAACTCCCGTCTACTCATCCTCATCAGACCACTAACAGAGTACAACACTCACTTCTGTATGTACCTCACCAGACACCTGCAGCAGCTGGAGAGACCTAAGAGGCTTCTCACCAAATGGACAGACTGTAGGCTCTGTAACTGTACTCTGTATCTTATAGGCTGGTGAAAGACGACTTGTGCCTGGTCTACAGAGCAGTCTTGGACCCTGCCCTAATGGAAATGATGCACATCCGCAAGTCAAATGAGACAAGATTCAATCACTCTAGGGATCTTAACCTAGCCTGCAACATTAACAGGACATGCTGAAGAGACAGATGTGTTTCCTCTGGAATAAACTTCCAATTCACATAAAACAGAACTCCTCAATGACCCTATTTAAGCATAACTTAGACAACTGGATGGGAGACAGTATTTTTTTCCCAGGGGTGTCACCTATGTCCCTCTTAGATAAGGGCAGTTGGTGCTGATCATAGACTTGTGCTGCAAATATAGGCCATAGAACTTGGCCAATAACGGAACAGGGGTATAACATGGTTAACTTATAAAGGCCCTTGGGCCAACAGCCTAGTAACCTCCTATGAACCTATGAACCTATGATAGACAGATGTTATGCACATGAACAACTGCCGTCAGTAAACTTTCATGTGTTTCTAAAGATGTAGCAGGTTGAGCTTTAAAATGAGATGTGACTCCTCAACTATTTCACTGGATGCTTCCTAAAAACACTGTCAGTGACCCAGAATGTATGAATTTTGAGGTCTGTGGTCTCCCTGGAAACTCTTCTTTGTCTTCTTTAAACTGACTGGTTCTAACTTCTCCTGCAAGTATATTGTCCCAAATATCTTAAATGGTGTGCAGGAAAATATGCTAATATGATTCACTTCAGTCTCGTTATGCTTTCCTTGTTATGGTTATTGATGGCATCAAAACTATGTAGGGCAGACAAAACTACCCTTTTTAATTTATGGATTCCATTTTATCCTGAAAAATCCTCAAGCCTTCCCAGGCAAGCTAAGTAGTAAATGCCCACTGATGTGTCTAGATCTTCTATAGTGCTTCTATGAGTGAGTTCTAGCAATAACAAATCTAAAAAGAGCCACTCAGATGGTATTCTTGTAAGATACCCAAATCACCCTGAATAGCTTCTCTTGATCCAAAGAGGCAGCAAATCTGCTCCAAGGGTCTTAGAATCATTAATCTGCACTCCCTGTCATGGACAATAATACCAGTGACCCAGTAGAAAAATGGACTTTATGATGTTTCTACCTTTGTTCTCATTTTTCCCTAATCCCCCCCTACACACACACACACACACACACACACACACACACACACACACACACACACACACACACACACACACGCACCTCTCAACTGTCCAGATTTTTGCTCATATTTTTAGCCTGTTCCTCATAAAACTGGTGGATTTCTGGAAAATCATTGAGAACTAGATTCACTAAATAATGAATATTTGTGATTAAGATTTCATACCCTTCAGAAAATGTGTGCCAATGCAAAACCTATTATTCTAGCAATGCTCTGAGTTTATGAAAGCAATATTTAAAATCTGTCCCTATTTTTGGGCCTTTTTCCCCACAGTATTTTTACCTTTGTACTAATTTCTTGTGCTAATAGGTTGAGAGGTATGCCTCCCCCACACCTCAGCTCATAACCACAGGTGAGGATGGCGATGTAGAGTAACCAATAAACTGAGAGTTTTGTCAGAAAATGCATTTCCTACTTCACCACCACAGATCAATCTAGAGTCTGTGAACAAGTCCAGTTACCAATCTCATGTTTCTCCATGTCACCTCTTGTGAACACAATCCAAAGATACTTAAACTTGCCCAATAAGGGTAGCTGCACCAACCTACAAATAAAGTCTTTCTTTTCCAGAAAGTTACCATGGCCTCAAATTTGGATTTGTTGATTTTTATCCCGAGCACTTCATACACACACACACACAAACACACACACACACACACACACACACACACACACACACACACACACACACACACACACACACACACACACACACACACACACATCACACACATTATTTTTGAGTATTGGAAGTCTTAATAGGTTAGGCCAAAAAGACGACATAATCGGTAAACCATAGAGATACCAGCAATAGGTGCATAAAGTAGGCACCTTTCCATCCACAGCTGCATCTTAACATCATGTCCATAAAACCACAAATAGGAATGGTGACAAAAATCATCTTTAGTGAAGCTCAACACACCATTTGTTTTTCAAACATACCTGGCTTAATATATGTGGATACACATATGTGGATACAGCACTCCATGTGTTCATACATAGGTGGGTTACCATGTAGCTATGCCATCATCCCTCATATTTCTACAGAACATACCTCAGCACCTTCTGGGATTTGCAGCCATAAGCTTTTTCCAAGTCCCCCAAACAAATGCAGGCTAAATTGACAACATAATACATAAGTAGGTAAGACTAAAGAATGGTTCCACCTTTCCATGGATGTAGTCCTCAATGCTTTTCCTGAATCCATGAGTTGCAGTCCCATGACCAGTCCTCTACCATAGGCTTTTCCAGGAAAGCTGAGGAGTATAAATCAAGTATAGGTGGATCATACCTTCTGGTATTCCTCCTTGAAGATGTGGATACAACCAGAGTTTGCCAGTTCAGAAGGTACTGTTCCCCCACCTCCTGTGTAATACTGAAGAATTGCATTGGCCATGCTAGCTCAACATGTCCAGTGCCTTCAACATCTCCTACCAGATCTAATCCTCATATTCACCCTTAGTATTGAAGAGGTTAATAACCACTACAGTGACTTCATTTACATTGATGGCCCTAACCCACCAAAGATTTCAATCACTGTCTTTCAGTAGAAAAGCATGAGCAGTGGATGAAAATGTTTCTGAAAAATGTTACTTCAGTATTCTAACAAGATTTCCAGTAGTCAGAAGCACTTTGCTATCTTATTCAACACTGCCCTAGTCAGTTACCACTTTCTTCTGCTGAGACACCAGATGGTTTATCACAACTTCTTAAGGTCTCTAACAAGCTGTCTCCATGACCTCTTCAAATTCTTGACATGCTCAAGCTTTGGTTTCAGCAATCACTGTCTTTATGGCCTTACTGTGTGCTTGTAGCTCTTCTCTGGCATAAATGCAAACTGAAAGGCCAACTTCTCTAATTTGACAGGTTCCTTGATATCTAGTATCCACCAGTGTATCCCATGGTTACCACTTTACCGTTCATAAATGACTCTATGGGAACAACTCCTCGATGCTTCATCAACAGCTGAGGTCTTGAACATGGTCTGTTTGGACTGAATGACCACAGCTTCATTCAGAGTACATCTGAAAAATTCTAAGAGGTTGACAGTAATTTATCTCACACAGAAGTCTCTGAAAAGCATTCTGAGAAGATTTATTTTCCTCATTTAGATCTGTCAGGTCTGTTCTGCCAGTGCTCTAGCTACCAAATCCTATTCACCAAATTGCGATCAGAGCTGTGACCTTTTCTCATCCAAAGTGACCACAAATTGCAATCACAAATCCGATGCCACAACCACATATTTCATCATCAATCTTCAGCCCACGGTATTCTGCTACTAAGAAGAGGTAAGAGATTTTTTGTGCTTAGTAAAAGTGTTTGCTGTCTACTACATGAACTGAATAGATTTTCAGGAAATAATTACTATCTGAGTTCTGATACAGAGGCTATTTCACAATCACTACCATCTATGAATCTCAATCATTCCCTAAATAAGTGTTAATGCATCTAGTAAGAGTGTAGATTCAATGGGTGGAACCCAGTCAACCATCGTACCTACCTTCTTCAAAAAGATTGAATACTCCTTACATTCCTTTGGTGCAAATGTACAAACTCTCAGGTTTTTAACTCTGTGATTTCCAGCCATGATGGACCAATCTTCACATTGGTCAAGGAAAAAACTCCAGTTATGTGACCCTTTGCTAGGGTTATGTGACCATCCTAATGCCAGAAAAGAAAAAAACATCCCAATCAAGATGACTTTCAGAGCCCATGTTGTGCAAAGAAGTGAGTACAACCATATCTGGCTGGTATTTTTCCACTTCTTGCATTAATTCTGATTCATTCTCCATAAATGTAGTCACTTTCCATACCTCTAACGCCATTTTCCATTTTCAGGATAAAGTTACTTTTTTTTTCAGTCTCACTTTTGTCAGCCACCTTGCTCTTACTGCATTCATACCCATCCTTCACTTTGTCACTTTGCAGGTTAAGAGACCATAGGACAGTTCAGTATAGACATTTTGTCTAAGTCCATCTGGGTCATATAGAAGACAAGGTAATCAGCTCTTTTCTAGCAGACATGCCCCAAGTCAGGCCCAAGGGGGTAGACCCCAGTAGCTATTGCCTGTACAGAATCCTTGTTCTGACTTTTTTAAAGTATCATATTATAAACTGTTGAAATTGCCTTGTAAAGGTAGTTTGTTTAAGTTGTTATGTTGTAATATTGCACTCGCAAGCAATCTTTCTTGGTGTTATTACATAAAGATGTTAGTAGTGCCCTGTACAGACACAAATGCCCAGAAAGTAAATTTTGTCAATAAAACTTCCCCTAGAACTGAAACCTGTAACTTAGTGTAGCTAAAACAAAGTCATTGCATGGAGATAAGCTTAGAGCAGCTAGGTTGCGCATTTAACAACATTACTATCATATCTTAGCACAATCTAACCTAATCTATTGCCAAACCCAAGACCACCTAAGGAGACTTCTGTATAACCCAATTTTCATCCTATAGTAACCACCCAAATACAAGTCTGGACAACACAGAAATAAATGCATTTTCCAAATGTTTCCATAGTTAGCTTGGTACACATGGGCATTCTGAGACAATATAGCAATTGTCTCATGTTCACAGACAACCATTTAATCTTTAAAGAAACAATCACAGTGTTTGATGCACATACACAATTTCAATGGAAACAAAAGTCACTCATAGAAACAAGACTATCAAGAACACAAACACTACTTCCACCACACACAGTGTCCTCATAGGCCAACCTATGCTGAGGCACTAAAAAGCAATCCTCCCAAACTTCGTAGATCTCTCAAGCCTATAAACAAAAATGCCTATCCTGTGCAATCTCTAAAGCACTCACCAAAAACAACACCAAGCACACACATAAAAGTGGAGCCCCAAGAACAAAGCTCATAAGGCAAGAAAACACATTACCCAGGACTCTTGTCATAGGGCACTCCATTGTAAGACACTCAGATGACCTGTTTGATTGATTTATTGATTAATTGGATGGGTGGGGAGAATGCATTCTTGCTTTAAATGTGGAGTGTTTTTTATATGGAGTGTTTTACTGTCAGACTCTGAAGAAGCCAGGTTGCTGGTGAAAGCATATGCTTAGTCTGTTGTTGGTTGAATAAATCTTCGTGTTTCAGATCTTGAGTATTCATTCAGTGCACACTGTGGTTCGAATTTCATTTTATTTTCTTGGTTGAACCTTTGTTGGTTCTGGTGGACTGTTTAACTGTTATCGTGGTTCGACTCGGTGTTTGGTGAGTGAGGCAAAAGACTTGAGACATGGAGAAAATATTGCAGGAACTTACTGCAGTGATTGAGAAGCTAAAGAAAGTGCACTGTGAAAGGAAATGTGAGGCTAGTGGTGAGCGAGACAGCGGACCTACTGACACGCAAATGGATTTATATACCCTGCATTCTCCTGGTTCAATTTCTCCAGGTTCCATTGCTCCAGGGCAGAGAAGCATTAACCCAGCTTCCTACAGCGGAGTGGTGAGTGGCGCTCAATGAAACCAGGAAGTTGTGGTTACATCTGAGCCAGCGTCACCTATAGCAGTACAGAGTACGTCTAGGAGACAGGATTTGTCGGCTTGGTTTGAAACGCCGGACTTTGAAGCTACAACGGAGGTCTTTGGAGCAACGTGGAATCATGATATGGACAAAAGCAGTCATCTTCCTTCTCTTAAAGAGCAGATATCCCAGTATGAAAAACTAAGTAGAAAATATAGGGCAATGCAATTAGACAACTTGTTCCTGATTAAATCGAGGGGGCTTAACCAAGTCCCTAAGGGTTTACGTTTATGGAAGTTGCCGATGGGGGTAGAAATGGATTCTGACATTTTTCAAGACCTGGTTGAACTGTTTCAAAAAGCAGGTATGGAGCTTCTTGATTTAATCATTCGGAACAATAACAATAGACTCAATGTTTTACGTGAAGAGATTAGTAAGCTTCACTTTAGTATTACATCTGACTTATTGTTTTTACAATACAAAGTGAACTTTGAAAAAGTTTTTAAAAACATTGAGGCTTTTGTGGAAAAAAACAGGGCCATTAAATACAAAAAATTGGCCAGGGATGCTGCAGATTACAAAAATAAAGCAGCGTACCCACCGGGTAGAAAAGTGTTCAATTTCAATGGTACTAATCATGAAAAAGATATTGGTGGTGATGATATGGATGTGACACAGGAATTGTATGTGGAAGAAGGGGATGATTTTTTAGAGCCGCAGGTTTTCCTGCGAAGGTCGGAGAGGCTCTTGAACAAACAGCCACAAACGGCCAAATCTCCACGTCAGCATCCAAGAAGAAGGAGGGTGAACTATTAAATCCTAGTAGATGTAAAGCCAACGATGTTGTTACCAATACGTTAGACTTCAATGTATGTTTTGATTTTGTGTTGGAGTTTCCCACGAACTGTGAATTTTTGAGTGAAAAACAAAGTGACATGCAGAATGTAAGTGATCAAAATTTACACCACACAAATGAGTATATTTTGGACAATGTAAAGCAAGTGCAGTACAGAAGTTTTGATGTAATGGGAAATTGTAGTAAGACACAGGATAGCAATGTAAATATGTATGTGCCTGTAAATCACAATGAACCCAACAATATTTGTTTAAGTCAAGAATTTGCTTCAGCTAACACTGATGTGTTGGATGTATGTACTTCTTCATTATCATGTGACATTGTTAGAAGCAAAGGCTTCACAATGTATAATTACACTGAAATGGATATTAGTGATGTGTATTTTGAACTGTTTAGCAAAGGTACAAACTTTGTGCCAAATTTCAAGCTAGATATTGCACAAGTTTTACTAAACTTAAAGTTATATATTAGGAAGCTTAATTTGCAATTATATTTTGCTGGTCAGGGTTCATGTGCTATGATGTCTACAGACGAGAACGTATCTTTAGGGATCAAAAGAAAAAGTTGCTTCATGCCTCCCATAAACTCAGAGATCACTGGATTTGAACAGATGGTAGAATATGAGTTTAGGAAAATCTGTAGGCAAAAATCTGAGGTCAAGGATAACTTATCAGAGAATGAAAGAAAGGTTATACAAGAACTATGGTCAACACAGAAGGTTAGATGTATGAAACCAGACAAAGGGGGAGGAATGGTCATCATGAATAAAATAGACTACAGTAGTTGTATATTCAGGTTGCTTGGGGATGAAAACACATACACTAGAGCATCAATTAATGAAACTAATAGAGCATATAGAGGAATAGACATGTTTTGTTTGATGCTTTACATCAAGGAGTCATTAATGAGGTCGAGTACGAGTTTCTTTGTGTGAAGTTTCCCACTATGCCCAAGCTTTTTGGAATCCCAAAGGTCCACAAAGGGACAGAAAATGTGCAGTTTAGACCAATTGTTTCTGCAAAGGGTTCCAAGACAGAACCAATGGCTGCATTTGTGGACCATTTTTGTAAAAAAGCATTAATGGATGCTGACCACATACTAAAGGATTCATGGCATTGTTTGGAAAGGGTAGGAAGTGTTAAGGGCATTGGGAATGAGATGTTTGGGTTTTTGACTGTCGATGTCATTAACTTATTCTCAGTGATACCACATCAAACTGGGCTGGAACTGTTTTATGACAGTCTTTTGACTAGTCCCAGTTTTGATAAAGAAAGACTGGAGATATGTCATGACTTGATGGAAATCATACTACATAATAACTTTATACAATTTGATGGAGAGATCTATCAACAAAAGACAGGGGTAGCGATGGGTGCCCGTTGTGCCCCTGTCTATGCTAATTTAGTGCTATGGGCATGGGAAAAGCAATTTGTGTTAAACTCAAAGTACAAGGGCAACATTCTTTTGTACTGTAGGTTTTAGATGACCTCCTTATATTTTGGAAAGAGGATGAGGAAAGTGTTAAGGAATTTTGCTCTTACATTAATGAAACCACAGATTTCCTTAGATTTACACACACCTGGAACAAAGAGAGAGTAAATTACCTGGACATTACCTTATTTAAGACCAAAGAAGGACTGGTGAGTACAATTTACAGGAAACCTAGTTATTCAAACTCGATGCTGCACTACACAAGTTGTCACCCTCTGCACCAAAGGAGAGGTGTAGTTAAGGGCCAGATGGTCCGGCTATGTAGATTAATCAGTAATGATGATTTATTTAAGAAGGAAATTTATACATTGATTGGAATGTTTGTTGACAGGGGTACCCGCTATCAATGTTAACTAACATCAAAAAGAAGTATATAGAAGAAGAAGAAACAAATATAATCCTATTCTAAGAGGGCAAGGGAGGAGGGTGCAAACATAGGTAGTAGTGTCAGCACATTGAATAAAACAAATAAAGCAAAATTTGTTTTAACATACAATGAAAGAGCTAATGAACTAGGTTCTAGTCTCAGAAATTTGTGGAAATATTTTCTGAGTAAAGATATTAAAATGATCCTAGGTGATACCCGGTGATTGTCTATGGAAAAGGAAAGAACTTGAAGAGTATACTTGAAAGAGAGGGTAGAAGCAACACTAGATCTGCCATGAGCAAATGTGGTTCCTGTAGAGGATGTAGATACATAGCAGTTGGGACGTACGTAAGTGTAGTGGGGTATCAACGCACGATATCTTGTCCAGGTGCTTGCAATTGTAGCACCAAGAATTGTGTATATCTTGCTTCGTGTATGTCATGCGATGCATTTTATGTGGGCATGACTACGAAGCTTGAAAACAAGAATAGGGGAACATGTCAGTTCAATCAGGAGAAAGGATGAGCACAATGCACTTTATTTGCATAGTGCAGTATGTGGGAATTTTAACAAATTTTTATTTTTTATTATAGATAGGGTTAAGTCTAACATTCAGTGTGATGCACAGAACAGGGTAGTAAGGTTAGAAATGGAATGGCAGCTTAGGCTCAATGCTACCAGGCGCCCTGGGCTAAATGAATGTGTCACCATAAAGCCTCAGTTAAAATACTTAAGTAGTGTTATTTAGAGGAACTGCAATTTTATATTACATTTTTATATGTATACATATGTAGTGTATGACTATTATAAGTTTATAAAATGTTATGAATTGTTTTTTTAAACTAATACTTGGTTGTAAATGTATTCTTAAGAAATTGTCTGTTTGATTGATTTATTGATTAATTGGATGGGTGGGGAGAATGCATTCTTGCTTTAAATGTGGAGTGTTTTTTATATGGAGTGTTTTACTGTCAGACTCTGAAGAAGCCAGGTTGCTGGTGAAAGCATATGCTTAGTCTGTTGTTGGTTGAATAAATCTTCGTGTTTCAGATCTTGAGTATTCATTCAGTGCACACTGTGGTTCGAATTTCATTTTATTATCCTATAGTAACCACCCAAATACAAGTCTGGACAACACAGAAATGCATTTTCCAAATGTTTCCATAGTTAGCTTGGTACACATGGGCATTCTGAGACAATATAGCAATTGTCTCATGTTCACAGACAACCATTTAATCTTTAAAGAAACAATCACAGTGTTTGATGCACATACACAATTTCAATGGAAACAAAAGTCACTCATAGAAACAAGACTATCAAGAACACAAACACTACTTCCACCACACACAGTGTCCTCATAGGCCAACCTATGCTGAGGCACTAAAAAGCAATCCTCCCAAACTTCATAGATCTCTCAAGCCTATAAACAAAAATGCCTATCCTGTGCAATCGCTAAAGCACTCACCAAAAACAACACCAAGCACACACATAAAAGTGGAGCCCCAAGAACAAAGCTCATAAGGCAAGAAAACACATTACCCAGGACTCTTGTCATAGGGCACTCTATTGTAAGACACTCAGATGACCCACTCAGCAGACTGAACAAGGAAAAGATAAAACAATCAGTTATCTGGAGCCAGATCTGCCAAGTTATGCATGCACTCAAGTCACTACACCACAGGTTCCAGTATGATTCTTTCATAGCTTATATGGGTGTTAATGACCTGAGATGTACTTCCCTGGACTATATGAAGACAGACATTGTTGATCCCTCTGAATATGCATCTCAGGCTGCTATGCTTTGCATTGAGCAGCATTCTACCTTCACCAAGGATATTGCCATAATACAAACAAAATATGATTGACTTCAATAATTGGCTTAGTTTCTGGTGTCTTTCCAGGGGAAATTAATATTTGTCTGCATGGAAGTACATGGTTAAGAGACCACATTGTTTTGCAAAGGATTGTCTACACTTGTTTCCCCTAGGCTTCCAAATACTGTCTATAACTTTATCAACCCCCTTAGTGCATATTTTAGGCAATGCCAAATTGACAAGCATACTGACACAGCAAATACAACCCAAAGAAACCTAAAGATGTTACTGCTTAATGCTAGCAGCTTAAACAAGAAACTCTACACTCTACAAGCTTTCCTCACTCTGGAGAATATAGACATCTATGCCATTATTGGGACATGGTTTAAATCTGCAGAAAGTACTCCAGCCGTGCAAGACTTCAGTGCCTTCCACACATTTAGATCATCAGCTGCACAAACAGGGACAAAAGGTGAAGGAGGCTCAGTCTATATTAACAACAGGCATAAGTCTATGTTGGGTAAACAGGTCAATGCCTTGGAATTTATTCATGTACAGATTGGCATAGACAAAGTTCAATACCATATCCTAGCAAGCTTTAGGTCACCCTCTACATCCCTAGAATAACCGTAGCTCTTTTCTAGACCTACTGGATTCACTCACCATTAAACCAAATACCCTATTCATGGGAGACTTTAACGACTCCCCTAGACTGGGAAACATACACTGCCTCATACTTGCAGGCACAATGATTTCTGGACTTTGCTAACACAAATACATTTGACCAAGTAGTGTGCACACCCGCCAGAGGTTCAGACATACTGGACCTGGTACTCACCAATATGGAATAGTGCTGCAGACCCCCTCCTACATTATAATTAGGAATGTTGATGGTGTTTTTATAGGTTTTGGGTTAATTAATAAGTTTGGAAACCATCCTAAGTTTCTATAAAACAGAGAAAGGAATTTAAAGAATATATTTGACGAGAATAGTAATAAATTTGATGGTAATGATGGGATGTCTAAATGTGGGGCATGCGCACAATGTTTTTTTTTGTTTGTTTTTTTTTTTTTTTACGAGGGAACTAACATCTCTGTGGACTCTTATTTCAGGGTGTTGAGTGGTAATGGTCGGTTTACATGTAACACCAGGGGAGTGATTTATTTGGCACAATGCATGACGTGATGGGTTCTATGTTGGGAAAACAGAAAAGGCATTGTAGCAAAGAGTTTATGAGCATCTGTATGCTATAAAGAAGAAAATGGAAAAAATGCCCTTTATAAACAAACTATAATATGTGGAGATTTAATTTTTTTTTGTATTGGAAAGGGTGCCACAAGATGTTAGAGGATGTGACTGGGAAGTATATCTGGAAAAAAGGGAACTTGTATAGCAACTAAGACTGAATGCTACTTAACAGCCAGGTAATAATGACAGGGTTTCATTCAATCAATAGTTTCTTACAGTTAAGGGAACTTGTGAAAATTTTAAAAAAATGCTTTTATGAGTTTTGTGGGATTATTTTCTCTATAACTCCTTTTTGTACATATTATTTTTAGTTTACTGATATTAAATATAAATTTCATACAACTGTTTTTAAAGTGGTTTTGAGTCTTTTCTATATAATTGCATTACTATAGAGGTATTGTGTCTTTAAATCTGTTTTGAAATTAATCTTAATGTAATAAATTGAATTATTGGTTTGTTACTGAGATTGGTTAGGTTATTTATAAATAAAGTAGTGTGTAAAGATTTTAACTATTCTGATGAAGTTCTGTACTAAACAAACAAAAGTGCTTAATTATTTTCTGATTTCTGTGCAATTAAAGCTTTGTGTAACAACTTGATAGCATTTTTGTTTTATCTTGAGATTAATCATTACAGCAATAAATTAAAATAAATAGGCAGCATTCAGAATAATATCCCTTAGGATTCTTTGGCTGTGGAAAGATATCAAAGCAGCACATGGGGATTTCCACATGTACCATTTTGCTTGTGGAACTGTAGTTACTCAAGATTTGATGTACTCAGAGCAGTGAAATATAGTCTGTTGCCATAGTTAGGTTCCTCTTCTGGAACTGCAAAAAAAGAAATCCAGTATTTCTTTGACACTTTTCTGTGGTAGAAATGTAACTGTGTTTTTTTTTTCATATTTCATTGAAAGGTAATCCAAGACAGATCTGTTCTTTTTCATATGCTTATTCTGTATGAGACATTAGGGCCTCTAAGCCAGATCAGCCTCCCCCCCACCTAAAAAAAAAAAACTGACATCATCAAGATGATCCTGCCAAGATCTTACTTGATCTTGCTTAAACCACAGTAGATTGTGAAAAAAAAGTAACATCATAGCAATATTATGTAGTAAATATCAGTCATGCGACTCTACACTGCCCCATGGTTATCAACTAACATGGCTAACTATCAGGCTTACACATAACTACCTCTAGTCCTCTACAGAAAGTTGAGGAGTGAGCTGTGTCTATCACTGTACAAAAGAATTAAATGCAGGAGTAGAAGTCAAATGAGATTTGCCATCATAGCACCTGAGATATTAACATGCTTTACTATCAAATCCTAACTAGTTACCTGCGTTTTGTGCCTGTGGGGACCTGACAAGTAGGAGACAGTTATCTAGATGCAAGGAAAGTACACAAGCTCATTCACATGATTTGAGCTAACAGAGGAGCCCTGTGTTACATGAGCCCTACTCACACCTATAGGTAATAGCCTCAGAGAGCACCCACTCTACTATCCCTGACCTCTCTTCCACAGATTCTGACAACCACGGATGGACAGTTTCCTATGGTTTCTCCTGCTAGTCTGGTTGATATGGGCATCCTGAGACAGTGTAGCAACTGCCTCATGTACACAGACAACAATCTGGTACTACCACCTAGGAACACAATATGTGAGAGATGCAATTACATTAAGAACCTAGAATCCTTGCTGTCTCAATCACAAGCCAGTACATCTGGTACTGAGAAGGCTGTCTGCACAAACACTACAAACAGCACACCTCTAACACCACCCACACCTGTACAACACACTCCCACATATGTGGAGGTTCTCAACAAAAACATACCTAAACAAAAGAGACCTACAAAGCAAAAATACACACGCACATCACAACCCACAGCGCCAAGTACCACAGATAGTACACATGCCTGTGTCTCACAGCCTCTTAGGCCCAGCCATGAACCCAAGATACAAGTCATCAGGGACTCTTTCTTTAGACACACAGATCTGCCTCTCACCAGGCTAGACAAGGAGAAACTCACGGTAAGTTGCTTGTCAGGTGCTAGAATCTACCATATCACGCACACACTCAAGTCTGTCAACAACAGGTACTGTTATGACTCTGTCATAGTCCATGCTAGTGTGAATGACTTGAGATGTACCTCTCTGGACTATATGAACAGAAGCATGATTGAGCTCACTGAATATGTTTCCCAGGCAAGTATGTCCCTAGCCTTAAGCAGCATCCTACCATCACTCAAAATGATGCCTCAGTACAAACAGAAAATGATTGACTTTAACAATTGGCTTAGTTTCTGGTGTCATTCCAAGGGGATCCAGTACCTGACAGCCTGAGAGGACATGACTGACAGACCATGATGCTTTGCCAGAGATGGCCTTCAACTGTCCCCCTGGGCTTCAAGCTTCTGGCAAAGGCTCTTGCCTTTCCCATAGTGCCTTTCTTAGGCAAAGTTATGAGGACAAAATTACCAATGTGAAAAATTCTTCTAAATGAAAGTTAAAGGCCATGCTGCTAAATGCTAGGAGTCTTAACATGAAATTGCACTCATTGAAAGCATTCCTCTCCCTGGAGGATGTTGACATTTGGGCAGTCACTGAAACCTGGTTCAAAGCTGCGGAGAGCACCCTAGCCTTACCAGGTTACTCATCTTACCATACTTTTAGACCCCAAACAGAGGGCTACAAAGCCAAAGGAGATGGAGTTTCAATATTTATCAAAGGCATACACACTTCCAGGCTGGTCAAACAGTATGATGCACAGGAGACACTTCAGGTGCAGTTAACTGTTGACTAAACCATTATTCAAATCATAGCTAGCTACAGACCCCCAACCATGACTCAGGACACCCACTCTACCTATCTGGATGTACTTGAATCCATAAAGATTCAACCCTCTACCCTGATCCTGGGTGACTTTAACTACCCAACCATAGAGTGGAAGACCTATTCTAGCCTAAACATGAACACCAAGAGATTCCTCAACTTAATCAATGCCAATGCATTGGATCAGCTGGTTGACACCCCCATAAGAGGTGAAAATATACTGGACCTGGTACTGACCAACATGAGTAGCCACTGTAGCACCCCCACAGTGTCATTCTCCTTGGTAAGATCCGATCATAATGCGATCACTTTCAAAGTCACCATCTCCCCTGACCCCTCCCCCCTTGCCAGGGTCAAACAAAAAAACTTTTCCAAAACTGACTACAATCCCCTCAGAGCAGGTATAAGCACCTTCACAGCCACCATTCCTTCAGTCAGGACAAGCACTAATGTCTAAGCCTACACCAAAAAACTATATGTGCACTTACATAGTTGCATGGACTCAGCAGTACCTGACAGGACCAAATCATCTTCCTCAAGGAAGAATAAACCTGCCTGTGGACAACAGCAATAAACAAACTTTATAATAAATGGAACAAATTGCTGTCCAGGACCAAGAAGGAGCAGTTACCAAGTTGGAAGCAATCTCTCCTTTGTCTGAACAAGCAAATAAAGTCACTGGTGAAATCCTTTAAGGCTAACTTCGAGGACAAATTGGCAACATCCACTAAGGACAATCACAAGGCCTTCTTCACATACATCCACAATCTCAAAGGCAAATCTGCTCTGAACTGGTGGTCAAGAACACCGCATACACAAGTACCAAAGATATAGCCAACTTGCTGGCAGACAGATTCATTGAAAACTTCTCCCCCTGTCCCCACCATCAGTAAACCAGGACATCCCCAGCACCTGCCCCCTTCCGCTCATCACCAGGGAACAGGTCTTTAATGCCCTCTCAAAGGCAAAAAATACAGCCTCCATGGGACCCGACAACATCCCTGGCTGCGTCCTACATGAACTCAGACATGAGCTTTCAGCACCATTAAGCACCCAGATCTTGAGCTTCATCCCAGCTGAATGGAGGACAGCCACTGTCATCCCTCTGCACAAAGGTGGAATGTCCACTGACCCAGGAAATTATAGATCCATCTGCCTAACTAGCCTGATCTGCAAGGCCATGGAAAGCATTATCATGGACCTTATAAACAAGGACATTGGCAACCTCCAAATGCTTGACTCCACATAGCTTGGTTTTGTCAAAGGGAGCTCATGCCTGTTAAACTTGGTTGACTTCTTTGAAACAAGTCACAGTGTCCATGGATGAGGGGAAAATGGTGCACACTGCCTACCTTCACCTAGCCAAAGCCTTCAACACTATTGCCTACTGGGGCATAATAGATAAACTCTCCCAGCTATGCATCAACCCATATGTTACCAGGTGGGTAGATAACGGGCTCACTGACAGAACCCACTCAGTCAAAATAGGGAAGTTACCTCTAGTAGTAGACCTGTAACAAGCGGCATACCCCAAGGATCGGTCTTGGGATTTCTACTGTTTGGGATATACTTTACTGAGGTGTAAGCCAAAACCAGTGGTCTGTGGCTGACCATGTTTGCAGATAACTGCAAGCTGGGTGCTGTCTTAAATTCCCCTGGTGATGTGAACATCCACCAAAAGGGCCTTACCCAAACTAATGACTCATACCAGACACATGGCCTCAAACTGAATGCCAACAAATGCATCATTATCCCCTTTGGGGGAAATGGTGCCCCCACTAATTATCACATTAATAACAATGTGCTAAGTATGCAATCAGATGTGAGGGACTTGGGCACCCAGGTTGATAGCAAACTGACTTTTGACCACCACATTGCCTCCATTGTACAGAAGGCTTTCTACATGGCCCACCTCATAACTAAGGGTATTTCAGCCAGGAGCAAGGAGGTCATAATATCCTTGTATTCCTCCCTTATTAAACCCATTACTGAGTACAATGCCCCCTTTGGCATGTACCTTGCCAAGCACATGCAACAGTTGGAGAAACCACAGAGGTTCCTGACCAGAAAAATCCAGAGTCTCAAACACCTATCCTATACAGATAGGCTAAAAGCCCTGTCCCTCTACTCAGTCTCATATAGACTACTCAGAGGTGACCTGTGCCTGGCATACAAGGCCGTCTCAGACCCAGCCTTGATGGAGTTGCTGCATATCCGTAAGTCAAACTGCACTCATGCAACCCACATGCAAGGCCTCAACCTGGTCTGTGACATTAATACAACTTGTTGGCCCGATAGATTTGTGTCCCAAAGACTCCACCCATCTGGGGAATAGACTCCCTCTCCATGTCAAGCAGAGTACCTCACTAGCCCTCTTTAAAAGGAACATGGATGACTCGATGGGAAACAGTAAATATACCCCTGAGATACCACCTGTGTACCTGCTGGACAGCAGAAACAGGTGCTGACTTTGTGGGAACATGGGTGTCATTCTTGGCTAGGCTCATAAAGACCTCCAGACCAATAGCCTAGTATCGTCCTTGGAACCTATGAACCTATGAAATGTCCTTTGTGCTTCAGCTAGGCCAGAAGGCAGGATGGCAAATTAAAAATGATCCAGGCTGGTTTATTGGCAGAGAGAAAGCCTGAGTTCCTTGAACCAATAACAAGTGCAGGTGCAGGAGGAGCCAGCTGAACAGGATTAGTATGAGCACCTGTACTAGGTTCACCCATCAGGTGTCACTATTTCAGTGCCACCTGTTAGAAGATAAGATAGGCTCAGCTACCTTCTTCAAACAGGGCAGTAAGGCTCATTCTAGCAGGCACTGCACAGCACTGCAGCTGGGCTGTATATGTGAAGCATGAGTTAGTGTTTTGGGCTTTTGCAGTGTGTTTTTATGTCTATGGTAGCTAGGTGTCAAATATTTCAAGCAGCAGAAGAAGGCAGCTATTCAGGCCCTGACTTTTGCCACCACTGCCCGCCTTAGTAAGCAGGACAAGAGAAGGCTGGCTCTATGGAGATTACTAAGGCTATGGATTTTCAAGGCTGGGGATCAGAAAATGACATACAATGACAGCCAACCAACTTTCACCTTAGATGTTTTGTGGAATTTATAAAATATACTGTGAAAATAGGCATCTTACATACCATTCTTGTCCATGGATACTATCCATGTTTTCCATGGAATAAGTGGAACAAATAACTCTGAAATTTCATACATTAAAGTATGTATTTATGTGTTGAAGATTTCAAATAGTCAAAAGGAACCATGCTTTTAGAGATGAAAAGTTATCTTGAATTAAATCATTCCCCTTTCTGAGAAAACGGGTATAGTCTATTGCCTTATTTTGCAAATAAAATCTGAATTAGGCTCCAGAGCACAGAAAGGCAGCTTGAAAAAAAAAATCCCAGAATAGTTTGCAATGTTAGAAAAGAATTCAGCTCTGCAGGATAACCTAGCCGTATTAAATATATAAACCATTTTTATTTTATTATTGTCAGCTGGTATGGATGAAAACAATCATTGACCAACACCACTGTTGATGTCCAAAATATTTGACATTTGATGGGGTGGTCAGGGAAATGGAAAAAGCAAACAATTCTCATAAATCTTTTTCAGAATAGAAACATTTGTTTTTGGTGGTAGAAGGCTGCTTTTGGTGATGTTTGTTTTTTTTTTTCTTTTAGAAGAAGAAAAAGATCTTTAAGATTGATCTGATTGCACTTGAAAAAAATACTCTTGTTATATCTGTTTTTTGTTTTTTTTAATTTTTTTAAGTCTCACTCAAAGTGTCAGGTTAAGAGGGATATACTAACAGAGATGCACTGGCATCTTCTAGGTAACACAAGGAATTTGGTCAGGTGTGACACCTCAACACAACACCGGATGTTGCTGACCTTAATTATGTACTTTCTACAGGTGTGAGCTATGCTTGTGTTGTCTGTTCACTCAGAACCATGTGCAATTAGTGTACACTTAGTGTAGGTGTTAATGCATACCAGGGCCAGTAGACAAAAAAAGTGCAAGGTGGAGAGTTTAGCAAGAACAGTGGCCAAAATGGGTTTAGAAAATGTTTTTCCCTGCAGGTTAGCTACCATTCTTTTGCTAGCTTTTTATAATCAGTCTGACCTTCATCAGTGGATATATTCACATTTAACCCCTATGAATAGATTAATAAGGATCTTGCCCAAGTAGGGAATAAATGAGCTATGGGTTTCTATCCCTGGTTGGAAAATGAATTACATTGTAAGCCTATTATCTACCTATGAAACTATGCTCAGCCTTTCTTTGCTTGTTCAACTATTTGTTTGAGAATATTGTCTCATATTGTTGAATTCCTATTGTCTAAATAATAACTACTTATTGCAGTGTTGTATTTAGCCCTAAATATAGCTGCTGCTACAGCACTGAGATCAACTGCTAGTTGAGAAGCAGGAACCATTGTGATATATTTTAATAATGATTACTCTTTCTCTGAACTGGAGTGATCTCAGAGTGAGAAAGTGAGTGGGATTTTGGGGTGTAAAACTTATTTTACTTACGGACATGTTTGCACAAATGCCTGTGTGACGGTTCTTACTCCAGGCCAGTAATCAAGAAGCCTTAATCCCCACAACTGACACTGGTGAGGGACACCCACTTGGAACAAAATTGGATACACACAGTATTTTCATATTCAGCTTTCGGCACCAAGCACAATTTCCCTTAAGAGCACACAAGGAGCACACTCCAGACCTGGGGCTGGAATCTCTCTCTCTCTCTCTCTCTCTCTCTTTCTCTCCCCCTCTCCCCCCCCCCACAAACAGTTGACAACTTTGGTGCTCTATGCCCCTGTTCCAAGTAGCTGACACACACACACTTGGATATTTGATTTTCTCACACACACACGCACACACACACACACACACACACACACACACACACACACACACACACACACACACACACACACACACATACACACACCTGGGAAAGGCTAGCACAGATTTATCAGCTATGCCCCCTCTGCCCACATTATAAGGTAATTACACTGCCACCAGTCAGCTACTCTAAGGCTCTTAAAATGGTACCCAATTATACTGAGTAAAATTAATACCAATACAAATGGTAAAGTTTGACCAAAGCAGCAAGGCTTTCAGAAGCAGCCACAGTGTCACTAAAATAAGCATAAGTACTCTTAAGATGTTAAAAGTATTCTCTAAAAGACCAGCCACAATGAAAGCTATAGAAGTATTTAATAATAAATAATAAATTGGAAAACATGAAAATACTGACTATCTAGTTACAACAAACACCAGAGTTTCAATCACAGGAGATATAAAAAAAATAACACAGATGGATAGATTCACACAGATGCAGAAAAACAATACTTAACTAATCTCACTATGTTTTCCTGACTGACTAAACAATTGCTGTTCTCTAGCTACTTATTAAAGCAAGCCAAGATGAAGTGTGTTGAGTTTCTTACTACAGCAAGGCAAGACGAGGTGTGATGTTGTATGAAATATCTGTGAGAGATCTTTCCTCTCAGGTTCTGAAAAACAAAGTGCTGCTGTAATAGTTCTGTCATATCTCTGACTAATATCTAAAGAATCATTTCAATGCTGGTTATAGAATGACATTACATCTGTTCACCTGTCTCTGGTACAATGCACACCCAGAGCTTTGCTAAGATCTGTTGCAACATCTGAAAGTTAAAAAACAATTTCAGAAACGTCCATCATTCCAGGGTAGTAATTAGTTCACCCCTAAAGACAATATTGTAAAACTTCTGGTCCTGGTTTTCCCACACATTTTTGTCTCTGGCTGCAATCAGACCTGTAAGATAAAACCTTTATGGCCTAAACCAACCCATTTAATTTCCAACCTATTTTTCTAAATTAGCTGGACTGAGATTAACCTCTTCCCTTTCAGAATTCTCTGTTAAAACATATACATTTAATCTGTTATAATAATATTGCCTGACATGCATGTATATCTCTTTTCTGTCCAACGGGACCCACTGTTGATGCATTTTTAACACAAGCAACTTTATAAATATATTTTTAACACACATTGATAATCAAATGACATAAAATTATTTATAAAACTCCACCTAGCTATGCTGGCATATGTTACACATGC